>NC_041389.1:472613537-472631809 GCF_002162155.2 Triticum dicoccoides | reverse complement strand
AGTGAGGTTGCGGGCGTCCACGCCGGCAGGAGATGGCGGCGAAGTGGGGCGACGGTGAATTGGGGAGACGGCGGCGAGGGCAAGGGATTTGGGGAATAAGTGGTTGCCGGGAGGGGGGGGGGGAAACCACTGTTTAAGTGAAACGTAACGGTAGCGTGTTCCTGGAAACGCGCTATAGCTAAGTTAGCTACAGCGCGTTTCCTGAAAAGCGCTACTTTCTCTTCCCCCCCCTTTTTTTCATTTGTTTTTCTTTACATTTTATTTTTTTCCTTTCTCCTTTTTCTATTTCTTTCATTTTCATTTACTTTTCTACTTGTTTTTCATTTTATTTTATTTTCGTTTGCAGTAGCGCCTTACACATAAACGCGCTGCTACAACAAAATTAGCGGCAACGCTGTTTCTAAAAGAGCGCTACTACTATGTGTAGCCGATCGGCTTCGTGGTGGGAATTTTTGTAGTAGCGCTTTTACAGCGGCACGTGCTACTGCTATATATGTTTCTGCAGCGCGGTTTTTCCCCCCGCGCTACTGCTGTCTAGCAGCAGCGCCCTCATGCGCTACTGCTAAAGTTCTGTGTATAGGCTTTTCCCTAGTAGTGTAACGTAATCTCGGTGAGACCGATTACACAAACTCGGTGAGACCGATTTTGGTAATAAGCTAACCAGAGAGTTGGTCAGGCAAACTCGGTGAGACTGATTCGCTCATCTCGGTGGGACCGAAATGTTACAAAAAGGAAACAGAGAGTTTACATTGTAATCTCGGTAGGACCGATTACACAAACTCGGTGGGACCGATTTTGGTAATGGATATATACAGAGAGATTACAATCCCATCTCGGTGAAACCAAGATCCCTATCGGTGAGACCGATTTGCCTAGGGTTTGTGGCAGTGGCTATGACATCTAAACCCGGTGGCGCCGGATAGAAAGAATCGGTGGGGCCGAGTTTGACTTTTGGTTTAGGTCATAGGTGGATGTGAGAAAGTAGTTGAGGGCTTTGGAGCATATCACTAAGCATTTTGAGCAATAACCTCATTAAGCAACACCTCATCACTCCTTGATAGTATTGGCTTTTCCTATAGACTCAATGTGATCTTGGATCACTAAAATAGAAAATGTAGAGTCTTGAGCTTTGAGCTTGAGCCAATCCTTTTGTCCTTAGTAGTTTGAGGGATCCACTTCCTCTAGTCCATGCCACTCCATTGTTGAACTTATCTAAAACATACTAGGTGAAAGTATTAGTCCAACAAAAGATATGTTGACATAAATTACCAAAATCACCCAGGGAGCACTTGTGCTTTCAATCTCCCCCTTTTTGGTAATTGATGACAACATACATCAAAGCTTTAGATAAAGATATAGAGAATAACAAGTAAAGCTTTGGAAAGACATGTAACAAGCATAGGCACCCCCTACATGTATGCAATCATGTAAATATGAAATATCGGAGCATGTGAATGCATAAGCATGACAGAGAAGGCAAAGTGTTACATGTATCTTGGCTATATGCATCAGAGCAAGAGATGTGAATATGGGAAATGTACCTTCATGCTCATGAGTCCCTCTTGCAAACAGTATGTACATCAGCAAGAGACCCTCATACACTTGATTGTGATGCATATACTTACCTTGTGGTCTTGAGTTGGCTTAGGATGGAATGAACCTGTGAAAATAAGGTTAGATAACACATATACACCTACTGGCTAGAGCAACCGAAAGAAACCACAAGAGTACCAAGACTGGGATGACATGTAGAGAGTAAGTACTGAGTACTCCATTTGATATAGACATGTCCCCAAAGGTAAAGATGTGCAATGAATTCAAGGATTTTATTCCCTTAGATGTCTTGCTCCCCCTGAATCTAGCATGGGATACTGGGAGAAGATAGGGAACAAAAACCAGAGCTGAATCAGAGCTAAGCAAACAAAGAAATATGAGCATGTCTTTTCCCCTCTTAAAGACATGTGACTTCTCTCCTCTTGAATGCCAAGCATCTGGGATCCTTGAAGATTACTCTCTCTCCTTGAGTATTCTCTCCCCCTATAGATATGATTAAGCTTTGATGTGATCTCTCTCTCCCCCTTTGACATCAATTTCCAAGAAGGGTCTTCTGGAATTTTGTGATGGGAGGGTTTGGTCCTTGAGGCACAAAACAAAGCAGCAAGTAAAACTGGATGCTGGTAGAGGACAAGATTCATTGAGTGGAGCTGGATCAAGGGAACACAGGAACAAGTGGCAAGCTATTTTTCCTGTTGTGAAATCGGTGGCACTGAGTTGTATGCTTCGGTAGCATCGAAAGGATTCAGTTGGACCGAGAATAACAGGCCGGTGTGACCGAGTTCATTACAGAGAAAACACTTGTCACCTCAGGTCACTAGACAAGTAAGATCTCACAAGGATTTGGAAGGAATTGGATGCAAGGAAATGCAGAACAAAAAAAAGAAAGAAAGAAAGCTAGATGAAGTTTTTTTAAAAGAGGGAACAAATATGCAAGAGCCAAATGCAAGAGCACAGAAACGAACATGAGAGAACTTCATCTAGAAATGGTCAGCGACAAAGTCACCTATGTTAGAGTATATTGACATAGGAGTCAAGTGAGATCACTTGATCATAGGTCATACTCATCGTTTAAGCTCAAAATGGGGTTACCACTTTTCGTTTAAGCATTTTGATGTATTCACATCTTGTTGAGTTGCTTTGACTCATGTCTTGGAGTAAAGCTTCTCTAAGATGGAATAACATACCTTGGGTGGTGGTATTGATCATGTACTTGAACTTGTGTGGATTGCTCGAGGTTGATGTAGCTCATCAAGAGTTGGGAGCACCACTTGGAGTGTGAGTTCATCTACCTACATGAGTTAGTTTTTGCAAGGAAGAGCACTTGTGTATCCAATATGACAATCATAAACTTCAAAATAGAATTTGTCAAAGGATATGTTGAAGGGTTCCTTGCTTCCTTGTCTTCAACCACCATTGTGTAGAGACTTGGTGATGTAGAGATTGCTCAAGATGTGAGTGTGTTGCAATCTCATAGATTTCGATTCATCCAAGTACCTACAAGGGTTAGATGACATGCAAGGTGCAAATATATCCCAGACATGAGATTGTCATCATAAGAGAAATATCAAGGATTAGTCATAGGCTCAAGCCTTGCATGTATCTGAATGGAGTTCCTACTCCAAGTTTGAAGCATCAATGATGTTCAATTCACCTCTCAACCTGCAAAACACTTTCTCATCAAGTGGTTTAGTGAATATATCCGCTAATTGTTTATCGGTGCGAACATGCTTAAGATCAATGTCCCCTTTGGCAACATGATCTCGAACGAAATGATGTCGAACTTCAATATGCTTAGTTCGAGAATGTTGCACAGGATTGTGAGCAATCTTAATAGCACTTTCATTGTCACAAAGTAGTGGAACATGTTTGGCATATATCCCATAATCCTTAAGAGTTTGGGTCATCCAAAGTAATTGGGCACAACATGAACCAGCGACAATGTATTCTCCTTCGGTGGTGGATAAGGATATCGAGTTTTGTTTCTTGGAAGACCAAGACACAAGAGATCTACCAAGAAATTGACAAGTACCCAAAGTGGACTTTCTATCAACCTTGTCTCCGGCATAGTCCAAGTCGGAGTAGCCAACAAGATCAAAAGATGCCCTCTTTGGATACCAAATGCCAAAATTTGGTGTATGAATTAAGTATCTCACTATCCTTTTCACAGCCTTAAGATGACATTCTTTAGGAGCAGCTTGATATCGGGCACACATGCACACACTTAGCATAATATCGGGACGTGAAGCACATAGGTATAACAATGAACCAATCATAGAGCGATAGACCTTTTGATCAACCCGTTCACCATCTTTGGTCAAATCAAGATGTCCACTAGTAGGCATGGGTGTAGTCATACCTTTGCATTCTTGCATATTGAACTTCTTGAATAAGTCCTTAGTGTACTTCGTTTGAGAGACAAAGGTACCTTCCTTAGTTTGCTTGATTTGCAAACCAAGAAAGAATTTGAGTTCACTCATCATAGACATCTCATACTTCTCCGACATTAGCTTTCAAAAATCAAAACTTTTCACTAAAATGAGGGTTAGTCGAACCAAATATAATATCATCAACATAGATTTGGCACACAAATAATTCTCCATTAACCCTTTAAGTGAAAAGAGTAGAATCAATCTTTCCAATCTCAAAGCCTTTTTCAATAAGGAACTTGGTCAAGCATTTATACCAAGCTCTAGGAGCTTGTTTAAGACCATAAAGTGCTTAGCGAAGTTTGTAAACATGATTAGGTTTCTTAGGATTGATAAAGCCGGGAGGTTGCTTAACATAAACTTCCTCCTCTATTTCACCATTTAGAAAAGCACTTTTGATGTCCATTTGGTAAAAGGTGATATCATGGTGATTAGCATAGGCAAGTAAGATGCGAATGGACTCAAGTCTAGCAATAGGGGCATATGTCTCACCATAGTCCATACCTTTGACTTGAGTGTAGCCTTGGGCGACGATACATGCTTTGTTGCGAACTACTTGTCCATCTTCATCTTGCTTGTTGCGAAACACCCATTTGGTACCGATGATGTTGTGGTTGTTGTCGGGCTTCTCAACCAATGTCCAAACTTGGTTTCTCTCAAAGTTGAGTAGCTCTTCATGCATGGCGTTTATCCAATCCGGATCTTCCAATGCTTCTTCAACCTTCATAGGTTCAATGCTAGAAATGAATGAATAGTGTTCACAAAATTTAGCTAAACGAGTTTTAGAGCGAGTGATTCTCCCGGTTTCGATATCATTGTAGATTTGCTCGACGGGATGGTCTCTGGCAACTCTTGCTCGAACTCGTGAAAGCCTTTACTTGGATCTTGGTGGAACATCTTCTTCATCTTGTTCTTCTTCTTGGCCTTCTTCATTGTTGTTGACATTGTCATTCACTTGTCATGGTGGAGAAGGAGGTTGTTGATGTTCATCTTGGTGTACTTCCTCGTTTTCTTCGTCTTGGTGTGTCCCACTTGTGGATGCTTCCGTATCAACTCTTGGTTCACCTTGTCGTGAGGTAGAAGCTTCCACTTGGACAGACGAGGTACTCTCCTTCACCTCCGTTGGACGAACCTTGCCAATAGACAAGTCTTGGATTGCTTCCGAAGGATCTTTATCTCCTACATCAATTGGCAATTGCTCTACTTGCGAGCCGTTAGATTCATCAAACTTCACATCTACCGTCTGTTCAACCTTTCGGGTGAAATTATTGTAGACATGGTAAGTGTGAGAGTTTGAGCCATAACCAAGTAGGAAACCTTCATGAGACTTAGGAGCAAATTTAGAACGACGATGCTTATCAAGAATGTACTTCCTCTGTCTGGGTTTATTGGGCCCTTGAGCAACCTAAACGCTTCGTCATTCTAAGTCCCCTCCCCGATAGATGCTAAAAAGACATTCATTGTGCCCTCTAATTAATACAGTTTCAATTCCAGCCGTATTTACTAGCCAATGCATGCCGTTCTTTCCTCCACCAAGGGCCACGCACCTGAGAGTTTTGCGGCGTCCAGCTTGCAGCGAGCGCCCTTATAGGGCAGTTACTCGTCAGAGTTTATTTCAGTTTATTTACTACCTAAACTAACACACGCAGTTATAGGTGACCTTGGTACCTGTGTTTTGGTTGAAGGGCCCAATAAACCCGGACGGAGGAAGTAACACTTTGAGCCGAATACTCGAAAGTATCCAACTTGGGGTTTGTTACCGGTGAGGAGCTCGTATGCCGTCTTGCCGAGTAGCTTGTGAAGATGCAAGCGATTTGTTGCATGACAAGCTGTCTCAATCGCTCACGCCCAAAAGTGCTTCGGTGTCTTGTACTCATCAAACATCGTTCTTGCCATTTCGATGAGCGTCCGGTTCTTCCTCTCAACAACTCCATTTTGTTGAGGTGTGTACGTAGCCGAGAACTTATGTGAAATCCCTTCTTCGTCAAGAATGGTGTCCACATTTGTGTTCTTGAACTCCGTTCCATTGTCGCTTCGAACCTTCTTGATCTTCACTTCAAACTGATTTTGGGCTTTGCTCGCAAAGTTTTTGAAGATCTTTTGGACCTGCGATTTATCATTGAGAAAGAACACCCACGTAAATCTTGAAAAATCATCTACTATGACTAGACCAAAAGAATTTCCACCGAGACTTTTGTAGGCGTTGGGACCAAAAAGATCTATATGAAGTAGCTCGAGTGGCCTCCTTGTGGTCATGATGTTCTTTATGGGATGCCTTCCTCCAACCTATTTACCTGCTTGACAAGCGCTGCAAAGTCTATCCTTATCAAATATGACATCATTAACGCCAAGGATATGATTTCCTTTAATAAGCTTGTCAAGGTTTCGCATGCCCACATGACCTAATCGTCTATGCCATAACCAACCTTTAGAAGATTTAGCAATGAAGCAAGTTCTAGGTTGAGCCTTTTTAGTGAAATCAACAATGTAAAGATCTCCTTTACGAATGCCGATAAAGACCATTTTATGATTATCTCTCTGAAACACTTGGCAATCTACTTCAATAAATAGGACATTGAAACCGAAATCAGCAAGTCTAGATACTGAAAGTAAGTTCCAAGAGATTCAACAAGCATAACATTTTGTATGGAGCTATCATGTGAGATGGCCACCTTACCGAGGCCAACTACCTTACCCTTTGAGTTATCACCAAAAGTGACATACTTTCGAGGGCCGTCGTTTTCAGCAAGCTCACGAAACATATCTTTATCTCCGGTCATGTGACCAGTACATCCACTATCAAGAACCCATTCCTTTCCTCTTGTCATGTATCCTCAAAAATTTGCCATAAGACCAAAGTGTCTCATTGCATCATCAAGATCAAAGTCATATTCATCATCCTCATCATAGTATCCATGTTCAACATCGTCATGTGGTGGATCAATTCCTAGAGAGGGTGATTCGTTAGATAAATGATTTTGACAATAGTCATCTTTATGAATTCTAATGGCTTCGGAGATGATGTCACTAATAATTCCAACCTCTCCTTTGGCACACATAAGATTTGTAAGCTCAAATAGACAATCACCAAACTTAGGATCATTGGAATTCATCTTACTCAAGGCAATAGATTTATAGAGAATTTCATCTAGATTTTGCAAGGAATAGTTTGGAAATCGTTCCTCTAGAAATTTCCATATAGTGTAGGCACAATCAAGAGTAGGCAAATTTCCAATCAAGTTGCTAGGCAAGCCTCTAGTGATAAGATTAACAGTTCTAAGATTGTGAATCATGTCAATTGACTCATCAAGGGTAGGATGCATAGGATCAGCATGAGGTGCACAAGGACTAGCAATGTACTTGTTCAAATGATATTGATTGAAAATCACAAGCATCTCATTTTTCCACTCATGAAAGTACTCTCCATCAAGTATAGGCACTCTATGTCTAAGACTCCCCAAAGTAGACTCATCCATCTTCCTCCAATGGTGCTTAAACCAAAGCAATGGAGACTAATTCTCTGATACCAATTGAAAGGGATCGAGAAGAGGTGTCTAGAGGGGGGGGGGTGATTAGACACCATGTACCAAAAGTTGCTGTTTTTTAATTTCTTTAAGTTTAAGTGGAGTTTTTGGCACAAGTTTAACAATCACAATACATATCAATCAAGCATGCAAAGAGTATATGAGCAGCGGAAAGTAAAGCATGCAACTTGCAAGAATGTAAAGGGATGGGATTGGAGTGTGCAAATGCAATTTGGAGACACCGATATTTTTGAGCCGTGGTTCCGATAGGTGGTGCTATCGTACATCCACGTTGATGGAGACTTCAACCCACGAAGGGTAATGGCTGCGCGAGTCCATGGAGGGCTCCACTCATGAAGGGTCCACGAAGAAGCAACCTTGTCTATCCAACCATGGCCGTCGGCCACGAAGGACTTGCCTCACTAGGGGTAGATCTTCACGAAGTAGGCGATCTCCTTGCCGTACAAACTCCTTGGTTCAACTCCACAATCTTGTTGGAGGCTCCCAAGTGACACCTAGCCAATCTAGGAGACACCACTCTCCAAAAAGTAACAAATGGTGTGTTGATGATGAACTCCTTGCTCTTGTGCTTCAAATGATAGTCTCCCCAACACTCAACTCTCTCTCTGGATTTGGATTTGGTGGAAAGAAGATTTGAGTGGAAAGAACCTTGGGGAAGGCTAGAGATCAAGATTCATATGGTAGGATTGGAATATATTGACCTCAACACAAGTGTAGGTGGTTCTCTCTCAGAAAATGTAAGTTGGAAGTGTAGGCATGTTCTGATGGCTCTCTCCACGAATGAAGAGGGGGTGGAGGGGTATATATAGCCTCCACACAAAATCTAACCGTTACACACAACTTACCAATCTCAGTGGGACCAAATTGAGAAACTCGGTCGGACTGATTCAGCAAATCTAGTGACCGTTAGGATTTTCGGTGGGACCGACATGCAACTCGGTAGGACCGATATGGTTAGGGTTAGGGCATAACGTAATCTCGGTGAGACCGATTACACAAACTCAGTGAGACCGATTTTGGTAATAAGCTAACCAGAGAGTTGGTCAGGCAAACTCGGTGAGACCGATTCGCTCATCTCGGTGGGACCGAAATGTTACGAAAAGGAAACAAAGAGTTTACATTGTAATCTCGGTAGGACCGATTGCACAAACTCGGTGGGACCAATTTTGGTAATGGATATATACAGAGAGATCACAATCCCATCTCGGTGAGACCGAGATCCCTATCGGTGAGACCGATTTGCCTAGGGTTTGTAGCAGTGGCTATGACATCTGAACTCGGTTGCGCCGGATAGAAAGAATTGGTGGGGCCGAGTTTGACTTTTGGTTTAGGTCATAGGTGGATGTGAGAAAGTAGTTGAGGGCTTTGGAGCATATCACTAAGCATTTTGAGCAAGAACCTCATTAAGCAACACCTCATCCCTCCTTGATAGTATTGGCTTTTCCTATATACTCAATGTGATCTTGGATCACTAAAATAGAAAATGTAGAGTCTTGAGCTTTGAGCTTGAGCCAATCCTTTTGTCCTTAGTAGTTTGAGGGATCCACTTCCTCTAGTCCATGCCACTCCATTGTTGAACTTATCTGAAACATACTAGGTGAAAGTATTAGTCCAACAAAAGATATGTTAACATAAATTACCAAAATCACCCAGGGAGCACTTGTGCTTTCAATGAGGGTGGTGATGGAGGTCGGCACCCATGAGCTCATGTTTCTCTAGGGCTTCGTGAGCATGTCCCCATCCTCCTCTGTGACCTCCACACCTTCCTCATCCGCAGAAATGTTTCTGTGCTTAACCGAAGCGGGGATAGTTGTGTAATAGCATCCTCTCCTCTCGGGCTGTACAAGCCCTTTCTTTGCAAATTAGTCTTCTCTAAGTTGTTCTATCAATCATCTCTCCATATCTGTTTGGGGATCTCTATCCAACCATGATGTCTCCAATGCAATTGTAATTTCTCCACCAGTTGGCTCTGTACAAATCAAACACACATAACCAGTACTTCATTAGTTGGTTCTATAAAAAATGTTTTAAATACAGGCTTCTCTGTAACTATTAAGGGTACGAGAAAAATGAAGAATGCATCAAACTTACCAAGGCGTTCAATGAAACTTTGTGACAAGTAGCTTGAAAGTTGTTCCTAGTCTCCAAAAGAATCCAAATTGTATTGTCCAAGCTGATCATCGAACATGGAACGTTTTACTGCTTTAGAGTATGTGTTTTCCTACCATAAAACAAACTTCAGTAACTATTAAAGGAAATTTGAATCTTGATACATAAATACACATGAGCACTATGACTTATCTGATTCAGACTCGGATATACATGTAACTGTAGTTTATGAAGTTATAGCATCAGTTCTGGAGAAAACTCTCAAACTATAGTACACAATAAAAGGGGACATATAAACCACAATACTTCAAAGCTGATCATCGAACTCAAAACATTTTACTGCTTTAGAGTATGTGTTTTCCTACCATAAAACAAGCTTCAGTAACTATTAAAGGAAATGTGAATCTTGATACATAAATACACATGAGCACTGTTACTTATCTGATTCAGACTCGGATATACATGTAACTGTAGTTTATGAAGTTATAGCATCAGTTCTAAAGAAAACTCTCAAACTATAGTACACAATAAAAGGGGACATATAAACCACAGTACTTTAAAGGTGATGAACTTGATTTGGAATAGGGGCAAGTACCTGAGACGGGTGGGTAGTAAGGAAGAATCCAACAGTAGGTGCAAACTCATTCCCGTGCCTAAAAGGATTGCAGATAGTGGAGAAGTAATCAGTGGCATATCATATTGCATCACAGAATGGCATCATCCATAACCGAACAATGTTAATCATTAGAACATGTGGAAAATGCGAGTGAAATGAACAAATTATGCAATGAACTTTCACGAACCTAAACAGTGGACAACAATTTTTTCAGGATGTCCCAGAAACAGGTTAAGGGGTCAAATAGAAGAGTGAAAATTGCAAGGCAGCATGATGTTGCTAATCTAGAACTACTTCACAAAGAAAGTTTGGATCTACTCTCAGATCTACTCTCAGAACTACACAATCAAGGATTCTAGTCAAAAATATTCCACATCAGCTAAACATCATTGCATCTGCAACTTACCAGAAGTAGTTATAAAAGTGCAGCAACTACACAAACATCTCAGTTCACAAACTGTAACCCTATTCACTAACTGTAACCCTATTCACTGCTAGTCAAAATGAATGCTTCACTGCAGTGACATGGCATCACATGTAATATTGTTTAAGTTACCATATTCTTCCTCTACAAAATAAATTATGTACACGGGGAGCAGCTGAGCAGCGGGGAGCAGCTACAAAGGCGGCGGCGCCCAGGTCCATGCCAATTCTAAACCTAGTGGCGTGCAAGTAGAGCCGGGCAGCAGCGAGCACCTCCACAGCGCCTTCTGCCGACCACCAGTGCCCGCCCTCGGCACCCATGGCTCTGTTGTCTTTTCGCTGCAGCTGCACGAGTACGACATAGGAGCACAATAAGCAGCAGCAAGACGAGCACACAGGAGGGCGACCACGAATAACAGCAGTAGTACGGGCTGGCCAGAAGTAGCAGCAGCAGCATCATGCACCGGCAAGAAGCAACATCAGGGGCTTGCCAGAGCGACCATTCTGACACTCATAATTTTCCTAAGGAGTAACTATCAGAATCTAAGTCAATGGTCTTGGAAGAATATCCCAATCAAGTAGAGCTTGTTGGTTATACAACCACCTTATTGGCCTTCTTTCCAACTCACAAAAGTATTTTAGATTGATCATAGTACACATACACAAACTGTTGGACTAAATTAACGAATCAGCGAGGATCTACGAAACATGAAGAGGACTATATGTATATACCTGAGGTATGTTGTGATAGAAAACTTCATATTTATTAGAGCTCATGGCCATTTGCTCCATTTTAAGTTTCAGATCACCATCTAACTGCCAAATTGTAGATGGCAGGGCTGCATACAATTTGAATTCATCAACAACTTGCAACTTGAAAGATGACAACTGAAAACATTAGTGGCGATGATTTTAACAATAAGGGAGAAAGGTGTATGATCAAATTGAGGTTGAAGATACCTATTTCGGAAGCACATGATGAAGCTGGAAAGTAAACAAATAGGTGTCAAACTAAATACCGAAGATGCATTTTTTTTTCATTTTTTTGACCAAAAGGTGAGATAACATGATAGAATTCTAGTGAAGGAGCATCATTTTAGTAGCTCGAGGTGAAAGTACAGTTGTTTTCAGTTAATTGCATAATGAAGCCAACTATTTTCAATATCGATCTCCTTAAATCTACTTACGCTCAGTGTGGCAGGTCTCAATCCAAGATAATCGAATTCTGAAAAAATTCAGAATCCAAATTTGTGACAGATAATAATGATAATACAATCAATGGCATTCCTTGAACACATACGGTGATGCTCCTTGACATAAACATGGGCAGGAATAACTGTACACACATGTTGATGATTTTAGGAGTTAGTCAGAAGAGAAGAGGAAAGTAAACGAGGATATGTCAAATCTTCCTGGGAAGTAAAGTACTATTACCTTTTTTTCAGATCCCTTGCTTCATTCACATGATCATAAACTCTGTAATTGAGCAGATTACAGAATAGGCTGCCATACAAGCACCACTACAAAGTTAGGGACATTTTTCTACATTTTAAGTACAAAATTTTCTACAGAAGATGTGTGATGAAGATTGAAACCCGTAAGAACAAAAGACAAGACAAGCAAATAAGGGTTGGAAACAAAAACTCTAAGAACCATAATTCAAGATGTGATAATCCTATGAGTAAGAAACCTCAAATGTTGAGTTGCGCATCTTATCATGGCACATTGGAATCACTTGATGAACATAATTTAAAAACAAATTTTTAGTCTGCAAACAATCAGAATCAGGTCAATGGAACAATGGCATTTGAGAGTTTGCAAAAAGAAACACATGTGATATCTGCATGAGCCAAAACATGCATGAGCCTTGCAGTATGGATCAGTTCAACATCTTTAGGTGCCCTTTTGTGTAGAAAATCTCTCACATCCCCCAGCAAGATAAGCTTCAAACCTGTAAAATAAATTTGTCCTCTGTTGATAAGAAGCCATTGCATGACAGAGATATGGTGTGAAACAAATCCCTTGACTCTGAAACACAGATAAAGAGACTGCTATTCCCCACGTGGTAGACGGAGGAGCATGATATGGTGCCATAAGTAAGAGCGGGGCAGTGAGTGTCGTGGTTCAAAGTCTGACAGTAGAGTAGGGGGGTAGGTATGGAGAGACAAGATCCTAACTATGGAGTAGTTGTATACGCAAGGGGTTTACGAGTTCAGGCCCTTCTCGGAGGAAGTAACAACCCTATGTCTCGGAGCTCGGAGGCGGTCGACTGGATTATATGCGTATGAGTTACAAGGGTGCGAACCCTTTACACTGAGGAGGGGGGTGGCTTATATAGAGTTCGCCAGACCCCTCCGGCCCTCAGTTATGCAGGGTTTAAGATAGATTAAGATTGGGCGTTACTGGTAACGCTACACATAAAGTGCTATGATGACCATAAAAGCTACTTAATGACCGACCGTTGGCGTGCAGAGTGACTTTAGGTCTCCTCACTGTCGAGTGGATGGCTTCATGGTCGAGTGGTTGGCTTCATGGTCGAGTGTCTTCGAGTCCGTCGAGTGGAACACTTCTGAGTTGATTGACAGGTGGTTTCTTCTAGAGATGTCCTTGGGTAGGGTAGTTTGGACAGGTCCATGACCCTACCCTTGGTACATAGCTTCATCGTTAGCCCCCGAATGGATCGAGGTTTGAGTGGGGAAGGAGTTGAGAATTCTTCCGACCCATTTTTCATGCTATGAGTATGTCTTGTTCTGGATCAATGAACTTTTAGGTGACGGCACCAACTTCTTCTTCAGTCGCCTTGATCCATTCTTTGTATCCGTCGAGTGAAGTTTTCACTTGGAGGGCTCCGAGCGACAGAGCAGAGGAGATCTTTCGTCTGAAGAGTTGTTCTGCAACCTGCGGATTTAGCGGGATTCGAATTTTGGGAAGCGCGCGGGGCAGAGCGAGGCCGCAGTAATCGGATGGGATAAGGCAGGGCCAACTTGATCTCCGCGCCACCTTTTTTGCCACGTATCGCGTGCGCGATTGTTGCGGGATTTGACAAGATCGTCCGGGCCTACATGTCAGTCACTCAGAAGCAACCTCATATAAGGCGCCGGACGGGGTTTTTTGAACAATGCGTTCTCATTTCCTCCTCTCTTCTCCAGACTTATCCGCCGCGTTCGCTTCCGCCTCAGCGCCGCTGCCCCGTGCGTGTCTCACCGGTGACGATGGTGAAAGAGAAGACGGCGGCCCTGGAGCGGGTGAAGAAAGCAACGGCAAAGGCGAAGGGAAGGGCAACCGGTCGGGGCGGATATTCATCGAGGGCCGGCCTGCTGCCGGGCTGGATCCAGGGCGACTGGATCCGCTCGACGATTAGTCAAGCAGATCTTGACGACCTGGCCGACGGAGGACTGATCCCCCATGGATCAGCACGGCTCTCGGGGAAGGAGTCTGAGCCGCAACCTCAGGAGGGTGAGTGCGTTCTCTTGGCCACCCATGTCGACCGTGGGGTTTCTTTGCCGCCTCACCCTTTCTTTCGGGGATTTCTGAATTTCTTTGGGGCGCAACTCCACCACTTCACACCCAACACCATCATGTACCTCACTGCTTTCGTGTCTTTGTGCGAGAATTTCTTGGGTTGCCGGCCTCATTGGGGTCTTTTCAAGCACATCTTCACCTGTCGCTCCCAGACGGTGAAAAAGGCCAATCCGAGTGACGAGAGAACACAAGTGATTCAGATGTGTGGGGGTCTTGGGGTCCAGTTGAGAGGAAAAAGCTCCTTTCCGACCATGATCTTACCCGACTCGGTCCGTGGATGGCAGTCGACCTGGTTCTACTGCAAAGACCATCCGACGCCAGGGCAGTCAACTGGGCTCCCTCCTTTTTCCATGGAACGAGTGAGGAAGCCTTCCTCTTTAAAGGTGGTCCCGGAAGAGAAGGTGCATGTCAAGGTGCTGGTCGAGCGTGTCGTCCAGCTTATCCGTGACAGGGTGACTGGCATGGACCTCTTGGAGGTCTTCCTCCGACGATGCATCCAACCGCTTCAAGCTCAAGACCATCCGATGTGGTTGTATTCTGACACTAAGGACACCACTCGGATCCACCCGGAGGAGATTGATGATGAAACGCTGGAGCGGTGGCTGGCCAGCATCATAGGGAACAAAGACAACCCCCGAGGAGCCAGGAGGATTCCTCCACTCGACCAATCATACGAAGTAGACAAGGTCCAATTCTGCATTTCTGACTGTGATTCTGCTTTCTCCATTCTGTTTGCTTAAAATCAGTCGACTGACTTTTGTCTTGTTTGTTGTCTTCTAGGCCATGACTGAGATGTACTCGACGCCCAACGAGGCGCAAGAACAGGCCGAGGAGGGAGAGGCGAGCGGAGGTGAAAGTGAGGAGTGGCAATCTGATGGTGAGGGGGAAGAGGATGACGACAGATCCAGCGAAGAGGAGGAGGAGGAGGAAGTCGATCCTCCTCGTACGGAAAGGTGATCCAAGCTCATCCACAACCCTGCGAGCGAGTGTGGCAAAGCGATTGCGCCCGTTGGGCAATCATCAAAGCGCCCTCGGGTGGCTTCTCCGGCGCCGACTGAGAAAGCGCCAAAGCATCCACGAGCGGCACCATCAAAGCCTCCGAAGGCCTTGCCCAAGATGAGAATGGCCATTCCCACTATCTCTGGGTAACAACAGAACTTGTGTTTTCTTGTTTAGCCCGGACAAACTCTTGGTCGACTCATCGACTAACCGACTGGTTTCTGAAATCTGCAGTGCTGCTACCTCCGAGACCTCCGCCAAGAACGACGACCAAGAAATGGAAGACGCTTCCACCTCCAACCCTGGTACGCTCTCTGTAGTTTGACTTTTGGTCGATTGGATTTTCGTTTCTAACTTTGGATTTTTCCTGCAGCTCCTCCTCATGTCATTGATCTCCCTGATGATGACGATGAGGTGCCACTGAGGGCGAGGAAGAATAAAAAGGCGCCGGCTGGCAAGACCACTCGGACTACATCAGTGCCTGAGGCATTGGTTCAAGAAGGTGGCGATGTCACTCGGCATTCTGTGTCCTTCGCTGTGCCGCTGACGAATGCCCGGCCTTCATCGTCGATTGCTGATCCGCCCTCCCTTTTCGCCACACACCACGTCCCAGAGGACCAAGCAGGTGCTACTAAGGAGGCTATACGCCAGGCGGGGATCATGATGGAGCAGGTGAAGGTGATCCGGGAAGCCAGCCAAGCGGCTTATGATGCTAGCTCAGCCCTTTAGAGCAATGTACAGGTTAGTTGGTCACCGCTTGTTCTGTTAGGATATGCTATCTGAAGACTTTCTTTCCGAAGATCTTTGTATCTGTACACCCACTGGGTGTGTCGATTGATTTTTTTGGATTGGTGGGGGCACGCTGAGTGCACCCACTGGGTGTAGTCCCCGAGACTATGGTGGACTGGTGGCAGTCGACTGTAGTCTTTATATTTTGAATTTCTTCATTCCAACTTCTTCACTCGGTTTGGCCGGACCATGTCGAATGGAATCTTGGAACCGGTGGGGGCACACTGAGTGCACCCACTGGGTGTAGTCCCCAAGACTACGATGGACTGCTGGCAGTCGACTGTAGTCTGAAGAACCTGTTTTTTGGTAGATCATGATGAGACCAAGACTAACTGCTGGCAGTTAGCTATAGGGCTATAGTTTTAGGATCATAACCTCTTTGTCCCTTTTCGGCCGACTGATCGGACCAAGTCGGTAGAAACAGTGGGGGCACGCTGAGTGCACCCACTGGGTGTAGTGCCCGAGACTACTAATGAATATTTTGATTCGACTGTAGTCTTAGAAATGTTACAGTTTTTCTCTTAGTCACTCGGAAGCAACCTCTCTTTGATGTCTGTCGACTGACTCTTCGCAAAAATCTTGCGAGCTTGTGGCTCATTACAGTGAATTGGAAAACAAACACATCCAGCTCGACCTTGACTTGAAGCTTGTTCAGGAGAACTTTCAGAAGGCGAAGGACGAGGCAAAAGGTATGATTGGTGAGAACTTGACGACTGTCTTTATCTTTCTGCCCATTCCTAATTCTGATCTCATCGTCATTTTGCAGATAAAACGAAGGAGGCTCTGAAGAAGAAGGACCAGGACCTTGCCGAGGCACAGAAGGCGGCTTTGGAAAAAACGAAGCTTGCGGAGGAAAAACTGGCTTCATTCGATAAACTTGAAGAGGAGAACGCCAATCTGAAAGCTGCTCTCGACGCGGCCAACAAGGAGGTGAGTCGTTTGAAGAATGATAAGATAGCCCTGAGTGACAAGGCTAGTGAACTGACGGGGAAGAAGAACGATCTCGAGGTCTATCTGGGGGGGGCTTGCCAAGAAGCTGTTCATCATGCTTGAGGGTAATCTCTCCCACCCGACTGACTTGTTATCATCGACTCTTTGTAGAACCGCTAGTTTATCTTTGAGTTGTGTTTACAGAATTCTGCCAAAACTTCGAGGAGGAGACCATTCGAGTGGAGACAGGCTTGGATCCCATTAATTCTCCTGTGAAGGATGAAACTACCATGAACGTGCTCTGACTGGAATCTCGTGTTGCTGGTGTGGTTGACTACCTTGCTCGACTGAAGGTTGCGGCGTCGCAGATCGACACGACACTCTGGCCGGGAGAGATGCTTCAAAATGACCTCGAGTCTCTAATGACTCGACTGAATGAAGTTCCAGGTCGAGTGCAAGAATGGAAGAAGTCTTCCGCCAGGTGTGGTGCTGATGTTGCTCTGTCCCTGGTCCGTGTTCACTGCAAGGATGCGCGAGAGGACAAGCTGGCGTCGCTCAAAGTGGCCAACACCAAGAAGCATGACTTCCGATCTTTCATGGAGACCTCCATTGCTGCTGCCACTCGGATTGCTGATGGGATCGACCTGGACCAGTTTGTCGTGCCTTCCAGTCCTCCACCCGAGGAGTAAGACAAACTTCTATGCTTTGCCTTAAATTTGCCTCGGAATGCCGAGTGGTTGTGTAACCGATAAACTTTTATAGGCTTGATGCCTGAGCACTTCTGAATCCGTAGGATGTTATCTAAACTTATCGTTGAATATGCTCGCATTTGCCTTCGAGCGAACTTTGTTCTTCACTCGGAATACACTTTAATGCTTGAGACGCAGCCCTGAGGTGGAGAATCCAGTCGACCTGCTCTTCATCGCTCTTGCAGGTAAGGATGGAGCATAGATTGCAGTCGACCTGCGTCCTTGCGGATTGAGATGGAGCACACGTTGTATTTGTGGCGTAGCTCCGAAGGAGAAGGTAGCAGTCGATCTGCACCTCGTCGTCCTTGTAGAGCGCACATTGTATTTGTGGCGTAGCTCCGAAGGAGAAGGTAGCAGTTGACCTGCGCCTCGTCGTCCTGGCAGAGTGCACATTGTATTTGTGGCGGAGCTCCGAACGAGAAGGTAGCAGTCGACCTGCACCTCGTCGTCCTTGTAGAGCGCACATTGTATTTGTGGCGTAGCTCCGAAGGAGAAGGTAGCAGTCGATCTGCACCTCGTCGTCCTTGTAGAGCACACATTGTATTTGTGGTGTAGCTCCGAAGGAGAAGGTAGCAGTCGACCTGCACCTCGTCGTCCTTGCAGAATG
>NC_041389.1:472574811-472612628 GCF_002162155.2 Triticum dicoccoides | reverse complement strand
TAGGCGAGTACTGGACTACAACTAAGCCCCCGAGTGGGAGGTTTGCTCTCCACTCGGTAGGATTTTCAAATACTTAGGCGAGTACTGGACTGCAGCTAAGCCCCCGAGTGGGAGGTTTGCTCTCCACTCGGTAGGATTTTCAAATACTTAGGCGAGTACTGGACTGCAGCTAAGCCTCCGAGTGGGAGGTTTGCTCTCCACTCGGTAGGATTTTCAAATACTTAGGCGAGTACTGGACTGCAGCTAAGCCCCCGAGTGAGAGGCAGACTCGCCACTCGGTAGGATTTTCAAATACGTAGGCGAAACAGATTCGCAGCTAAGCCTCCGAGTGGGAGGTTTGCTCTCCACTCGGTAGGATTTTCAAATACTTAGGCGAGTACTGGACTGCAGCTAAGCCCCCGAGTGAGAGGCAGACTCGCCACTCGGTAGGATTTTCAAATACTTAGGCGAAACGGATTCGCAGCTAAACCTCCGAGTGAGAGGCTTGCTCGTCACTCGGTAGGAATTTTTTTACAAACTTAGGTGAAACGGATTCGCAGCTAAGCCACCCACTGGGGGATTTCTCACATAAACAAAAACAACAACAATCAATGGGAAAATTATAACACTTTTGTCTTTGATAAACAAACTACATGAGTACTTTTATTACATCTCACCCGAGTGAGTACTTAAGTGTAAAAGGGGCGGAGCAGGTCCACATTCCAAGCTCGTGGCTCATCAATCTGGCGACCGACATTGTAAAGACGGTATGCTGCATTATGGAGAACTTTGGTGATGATGAAGGGGCCTTCCCAAGTAGGGGTGAGTTTGTGTGGCTTCTGTTAATCCACTCGGAGGACCAAGTCTCCTTCTTGGAAGGCTCGACTCTTCACGTTTCTGGCATTGAATCGACGCAAGTCTTGCTGATAGATGGTCGATCGGATCATGGCCATCTCTCTTTCTTCTTCTAGAAGGTCGACTGCGTCCTGCCGGGCTTGTTCTGCTTCATCTTCAGAGTAGAGCTCAACTCGGGGTGCATTGTGAAGCAGGTCACTCGGCAGAACTGCTTCGGCCCCGTAGACCAGAAAGAACAGAGTTCGCCCAGTCGACCGATTAGGAGTAGTCCTCAATCCCCAAAGAACTGATGGAAGTTCGTCGACCCATGCGCCTGCTGCGTGTTTGAGATCACGCATCAACCGGGGCTTCAGTCCTTTGTGAATTAGGCCGTTTGCTCTTTCTGCTTGTCCATTCGACTGGGGGTGAGCGACGAAAGCGTAGTCGACTCGCGTGCCTTGAGAAGCGCAAAAGGCTTTGAATTAGTCGGAATCAAAGTTTGACCCATTATCAGTGATGATGCTATGCAGAACTCCATATCTGAATATCAACTCTCTGATGAAGCTGATAGCAGTGCCGGCATCAAGATTCTTGATAGGCTTGGCTTCGATCCACTTAGTGAACTTGTCGACTGCCACCAGTACATGGGTGAAGCTGCTCCTGCCAGTTCTCAGTGGTCCAACCATATCTAATCCCCAAATAGCAAAGGGCCAGATGATTGGAATGTTCTTCAAGGCTGAGGCGGGCTTGTGTGACATATTGGAATAGAACTGACATCCTTCACACTTGTCGACTATCTCTTTCGCCATTTTATTTGCTCTGGCCAGTAAAACCCCGCTCGGTATGCTTTAGCCACAATAGTCCGAGAGGACGCATGATGACCACAGGTCCCCGAGTGGATATCATCAAGAATTATCCGACCTTCTTCTGGCGTTATACATTTCTGACTGGCTCCAGTCGTGCTTCCCCTGTACAACTTTCCCTTCATCACAGTAAAGGCTTTGGATCAACGGACGATCTGTCGAGCCTCTTCTTCATTCTCTGGGAGCTCTTTCCTTAGGATATACGCGATGTACGGCACTGTCCAGTCGGGAGTGATGACCAAAACTTCCATGATCAGGTCGACCACAGCTGGGACCTCAACTTCAGTCGGATCTGTGGCACTTTTTGGCTGCGGGGCTTCTTCGGTGAAAGGATCCTCTTAAACTGATGGTGTGTGGATGTGTTCCAAAAACACATTACTGGGAATGGCTTCTCTCTTGGGACCTATTTTTGCCAAATCATCAGCTGCTTGATTTTCCAGTCGGGGTTTATGATGAAGCTCTAACCCCTCAAATTTCTTCTCTAGCTTTCTCACTGCATTGCAGTAACCAGTCATGGCTGGGCTTCTGGACGTCCCACTCATTCATCACTTGGTTAACCACCAAATCAGAGTCGCCATAGACCATGAGGCGACAGACGCCGAGTGAAATGGCCATACGCAACCCATACAAAAGTGCTTCGTATTCTGCTTCGTTATTGGAGGAGTCAAAGTGAATCTGGAGCACATATCTGAGCTTATCTCCTTGGGGGGAAACCAACACTACCCCAGCATCAGATCCATTCAATATCTTAGAACCATCAAAGAACATGGTCCAATGCTCCGAGTGAACTTGAGTCGGCAGTTGCTGTTCGGTCCACTCGGCGATGAAATCTGCTATTTCTTGGGACTTGATGGCTTTCTTTGCCTCAAACCTGATATCTAGGGGAAGGAGTTCAATCGCCCATTTTGCCACTCGACCGGTTGCATCTCTGTTGTGCAAAATCTCTGACAATGGAGTGTCGTTGACGACTGTAATGGAATGGTCAGAGAAGTAATGAGCAACCTTCTTCGTGGTCATATAAATCCCATATACAAGCTTCTGATAATGAGGGTATCTTTGCTTTGATGGGGTCAAAACTTCAGAAATATAATACACTGGGTGCTGAACTTTAAAGGCTTTTCCTTCTTCTTCCCGCTCGACCGTAAGTACTGTACTGAGGACTTGTCTTGTGGCTGCAATGTAAAGCAGCAAAGGCTCTTTGCTGATCGAGGCAGCAAGCACCGGCTGGGTGTAAAGCAGGGTTTTTAATTCTGCAAACGTTGCATCAGCTTCAGGAGTCCACTCGAACTTGTCTGACTTCTTCATCAGTCGGTAAAGAGGCAATGCCTTTTCACCAAGACGAGAGATGAATCGACTTAAAGCGGCCAAGCAACCAGTAAGCTTCTGGACATCGTGCACACGCATAGGACGTTTCATTTGGAGTATAGTACCAACTTTTTTTGGATTGGCGTCGATTCCTTGTTCGGGAACGAGAAAACCGAGTAACTTTCCTCCAGGAACTCCGAATGTGCACTTTGATGGATTAAGCTTGATATCATACCTCCTGAGGTTGGCAAATGTCTCTGCAAGATCAGTCAGCAGGTCGGAACCTTTCCGTGACTTGACCACAATATCATCCATGTATGCTTCCACATTCCGACTGATTTGAGTGAGCAAACACTTCTGAATCATCCTCATAAACGTGGCTCTGGCATTCTTGAGGCCGAATGGCATGGTGACATAACAAAAGCACCCGAATGGGGTGATGAATGCTGTTTTGATCTCATCGGGTCCATACAGATGGATCTGATGGTACCTGCAATAGGCGTCTAAGAAAGATAGGCGCTCACATACCGCAGTCGAGTCGACTATTTGGTCGATGCAGGGGAGAGGAAAATGATCTTTCGGGCAGGCCCGATTGATATGTTTAAAGTCAATGCACATGCGAAGTGACTTGTCCTTCTTGGGGACCATGACAACATTGGCGAGCCACTCGGAGTGATAAGTTTCTCGGATAAACTATGCTGCTAAGAGCCGAGCCACCTCCTCACCAATGGCCTATCTTTTCTAGATGGCGGACTGTCGAAGATGTTCTTTAACAGGTTTCACCTTTGAGTCGACTCGTAGACGGTGCTCAGCCAGCCCCATGGGAACACCCGACATGTCAGAAGGTTTCCATGCGAAGATGTCCCAGTTCTCACAGAGGAACTGGATGAGCACTTCTTCCTATTTGGAGTCAAGCGTTGTAGAGATATGAGTCGGAGCAGCACTGGGGTCGGTCGGGTGAATGTGAACCGGTTTTGTCTCACCAGACGACTGAAATGCTGATTCTGTAGCGGGCTTCTTGGCTCGCAACAAATCACTTGGGTCTGCAATTTTCTGGTATTCCTGCCACTCTTCTGCTGCCATCTGAGCATCGGCGATCTTTGAGCCTTTCTGAAAGCGCTCTTCCGCCTTCTTCCGATTGCCAGTGATGGTGATCACACCTTTGGGGTTAGGCATCTTCAATTTGAGGTACACGTAACATGGTCGAGCCATAAAACATGCATAAGTTGGCCTGCCCAAAATAGCATGATAGGCACTCTGGAAATCCACAACTTCAAATGTCAACTTCTCTTTGCGGTAATTTTTGGAATCACCGAAAACCACATCAAGAGCGATCTGACCGAGTGACGCAACCTTGTTTCCAGGAATGACTCCATAGAAACTCATGTTGCTGGTACTGAGTCTAGACATCAGAATGCCCATCCCTTTTAATGTCTCTGCGTAAAGTATGTTCAGGCTACTGCCACCATCCATCAAAACTTAAGTCAGTCGAGTGCCTTCGACGACTGGGTCGACCACCAGAGCTTGCCTCCCAGGGGTGGCTATGTGTGTCGGGTGATCAGACTGATCGAATGTGATGGCAATCTGAGACCATTTCAGATAACTGGGTGTCGCCGGAGCAACCATATTCACTTCTCGGTTGATAACTTTCAGTCAACTTTTTCTTTCAACGTCAACAAAAATCATCAGGGTGGAATTGACCTGGGGATATCCATCATCACTATCCTCTTTATCCTCAACTTTGTCTGACTCCTTCTCCTTATCTTTGGGCTGTTTCCCCTGGAATTGCTGGATCAAGAGCCGACACTGTCGAGTGGTATGTTTCGGGTAAATGAATTTACCCTCCTCATCTTTCTTCGTGTGGATGTGACATGGCAAATCCAACATGTCATTTCCTTCCTTGTCTTTCACCTTCTTAGGGGTCCAAGACCCTTTGGGCTTCCCTTTAAACTTTCCTTGAGTCATGGCCAAGGCTTCTCCAGGAGCAGCTGGCTCGGCTTTCCGCTTCTGCTTCCGACTGGAGTTCCCTCCTCCGGTTTCGTGGGCGACTGACTTGTGCTTGCCACTCAGGAGCCGATCCTCTTCTTCACCATTGGCATACTTGGTGGCTATCTCCATCATTCGACTCAGAGACATGTCTCCAGTTCGACCAAATTTCAGGTTTAGCTCTCTATACTTAACGCCTTCCTTGAAGGCACAAACTGCGTGGTGATCAGATACATTCTCTACTGCGTGATGCAACGTGATCCATCTCTGGATGTAATTTCTCAAAGTCTCATTTGACTTCTGCACACAAGATTGCAGCTCCGTCAGTCCTGCTGGTCGCTTGCAAGTTCCTTCAAACATTCTGACAAACACTCGGGAAAGATCTTCCCAAGTGTAAATGCTGCTGGGTGCTAACTGATTCAGCCATGCTCTAGCCAAGCCCTCCAACATAAGAGGCAGATGTTTCATGGCCACCTCATCATTGCCGCCGCCGATCTGAACAGCCACTCGGTAGTCTTCAAGCCAAGTATCAGGCTTGGACTCACCAGTGAACTTACTGACTCCAGTCGCCAACCTGAAGTTGGGAGGAATCACCGCGGCCCTGATGGCTCTGCTGAAACACTCTGGTCCTGAGACGTGCACTCTGCTGCTGGTGGGTACATCTCTGTCGTGACCCTCTCGGTGAGCTCTGTTCCTGTCGACCAGACCTTGAACGATAATGGATCTCGCATCAAATCCTGGTTCCCTGGGGTCGACTGGAATCCTTCACCCAACACTGTGATGGCGTCTATCATCCTGTTGTCGAGGCGCGTACGATCCACCCCTTGGGGGAGGGGTGGGCACTCGACGTTGATCATCGCGATCGATTCGGTGATCATACTGCTCATGGTTCTTGTACTGATCATGCCGGTCTCCACGTCCCTCACGCCTTGGGGGCGATCTGGGGTTATGAGCCGACTGGACTGTATTTGTAGCTACGGATTTGCTGTGAATCCTATTCCGCGACTGCGATACAGCTGAATTTTGATCTCCTGCTGCCCGGAGTAAATCTCTGATCTGCAACAAGCCTCTGCCAGCCTTTGACTGGGAAGGCTGAATCGACTCTGCTATACGGGCTGTAGCTGCTAAATTCTGAATCGAAGTTCGATATACCTGAGTCGATTGTGGAAAGAGCTGACATCGATTGGATTCAGGAACCCGTTGCCGCGCCCGCTCGTCGAGTGCTCACTGGAGGTTCTCTAGTCGAGTGTGCTCAGCCAAGTTGGCCAAGCGCGCGTCCTCTAAGGCACGAGCCTCGGGAGTTTCTCCAACGATAGGAGTATGAAGCGCATCCATGTTCCGACGGCGAAGTTCTTCCCTTTGCAGCAAAGTGAGGGGCTCGGGGAGGTACTCTTCGTGGGCATGCGACAGATCGCCTCCGCTGTCGCCTCCGTCGGTGCCGGGAAAGCCGGGAGAACCGCGTGGTCCGTCGACCATCAGGACCTCCGCCGCTGGATCACTGCTGTCGCACTCGGATGCAGTCTCTGCGGAGCCGGTCGACAGGTCGAACAAGGCGTAGAGAGATTCGTCAGGCTTGATTGCCGTGACTTGGGGGGTGGCCGATTGGCGAGCCATCACGTGTCTCACCCACCGCTAAAGCCTCGATCGACTGGAGCGCTTGTGCCAGCGGGAAACAGGGGAGGAAGACGACACAAAGACTGACCGATACTGGGTCGACGGTTGCCGCAGGAGGACGCCGCGGACGCACGCGCGAAAGTGCGTCGCTCCGCGGACTGGTAGCGCGTCGATGTCGAGCGGAGCCTCCTGAAGCCAAGCAGAGTCGTTGGTGATGAACGTGAGCGCACCGAGACGGATCTCGTGGCCCTCAACCAAAACTCCGCCTGAGACCATGATGAAGGAGATCATAAAAAATTGCAACTTCTCCAGTAATTCGCTAAGACACCGGCCCCATGGTGGGCGCCAACTGTCTTTGTTCTAAGTCTGACACTAGTGTAGGGGGGTAGGTATGAAGAGGCAAGATCCTAGCTATGGAGTAGTTGTATACGCAAGGGGTTTACGAGTTCAGGCCCTTCTCGGAGGAAGTAACAGCCCTACGTCTCGGAGCCTGGAGGCGGTCGACTGGATTATATGCATATGAGTTACAGGGGTGCGAACCCTTTACACTGAGGAGGGGGGTGGCTTATATAGAGTCCGCCAGACCCCTCCAGCCCTCAGTTATGCAGGGTTTAAGATACATTAAGATTGGGCGTTACTGGTAATGCTACACATAAAGTGCTATGATGACCATAAAAGCTACTTAATGACCGACCATTGGCGTGCAGAGTGACTTTAGGTCTCCTCACTGTCGAGTGGATGGCTTCATGGTCGAGTGGTTGGCTTCATGGTCGAGTGTCTTTGAGTCCGTCGAGTGGAACACTTCTGAGTCGATTGACAGGTGGTTTCTTCTAGAGATGTCCTTGGGTAGGGTAGTTTGGACAGGTCCATGACCCTACCCTAGGTACATAGCTTCATCAGTGATCACAGACCTAGACGGAGACGCTCTTCTCGCCGTAGACGGACTACCCGGTGACCATGTTCTTGGTGCAGAGCGGGTCCTCCTTGGCCTTGGTGATGAAGACGCCGTCGTGCTTGTGCGGCACCATGACCACCTTGCTCCCGCCCTTCATGCCGGGCCCTCCCCTTCCCCCGCCGCCATGACCATGACCCCTGGGTGTCCTGCCTCCCCGGCCACCCCTTCCGCTGCGGCCATCGCCATCGCTTCTCCCGCCGAAGCCCTTGCCCCTGTGGTTGCCGTCGTCGCTCCTGCCGCCGAAACCCCTCCCACCACATCCTACATGAAGCGTAACAGCGCCCGTGGGTGAGATCGGGGATGTGAGGAAGAAGAATAAGGCAGCGCGTAAGGAGACGGGTGATTACCTCCTCGTGCCGGTGGCCTCATGGTGTCGGAATTTGTCGATGTCGCCACCGGAGATGTGAGGAAGGAGGCGGGGATCCGGGAGGCCTTGGTTGCCGCCGCCTCGAAGCGACGCTTCCTTGACGAGGACACGGCTGTCAGCCGTGATATGCGGTGGCGCATCACCGATCTGGGAACGCCGCCGTCGTGGGCTTCGATCTGGAAGAGCAAACGCCGAGGCAGAGAGGCGATCCCGGCGCGTCGCGCTGTTGGTCGACTCCGACGGAGATCGGGAGTCCTCTCTTTCATGGCGGAGAGGCGGCGGCTAAGGCAAGATCCGGCACGTTAGCGGCGGCGAAGGGATGGAGCGGCGGCGGCGGCGAAGGGATGGAGGGCGGTCACGAACGAGGGCAGTGAGTCGGGCGTAGTCGGGCGCGCGGATGTAGGGCAGGAGAGTCGTGCGTGCGGTCGAGGGCATGTGACATCGCTCGTACGTGCGGGTTTTTTTTTCGCTGGTTATTTTTTGTAGGTTTATTTATCGCTGGCTATTCATCGTAGATTTTTTCGAGCGCGGGGGCTGGTGGAGGACTCGGTACATGGTTTTTTCGGTTAGTGCGGGTCAGCGTGAGGTGGGAGGAGGTACCAAAATAGGTACAAAAAAAACTGGGTGAGGTGGCCGGAAAATAGACCTGGAACGGAGACTACCAACTGAGACATTAGGAGTAGAGATTTCACTGGTTTAAAAAATTGATTACTCATTTTAGAAAACACATTACGCTCACTCAATTGTAATATTATATTTCACTCATTTCGAAAAACTGATTTCACTCATTCCAAAAGATAGATTTCACCCATTCCACTAGTTTCAGAACATTGAAATAGACAGTTTCACACATTGAAATAGACAGTTTCACAGATTAGTGGATACATTTCACTTTTTTCAAGTATCTTATTGCTCACATTCCACTCATTTCAGAAAACACATTACACTCACTCAATTAAAATACTAGATTTCATTTGTTAAATCTGATTACACTAATTACAAAAGATATATTTCACTCATTTCACTAGATTCAGAAAAAGTCATTACAGTCACTAAATTGAAATAACAATTTCACTTGTTTCAAAGATAGATTTCACTCATCCTTCTCACTATATTTTTTTCTAAATAACATTTCACTATATTTAACGTATTTCACACTGAAATATGTGTCATGTGTATACAAAACAAATTTCACTCATCTAAAGAAAATAATTTCACACGGTTGAGAAAACATATTTCAAAATTGATTTCACTCAATGAAAATAACTAATTTCAATTATTTCAAAAACCTATTTTAGTCGTTTCAGAAAATCTTTCAGTCAGTTTCACATTTCACTAGCTTCAGAAACCACATTACACCCGTTTACAGAAGTTAGATTTCACTCATTTTAGAAATCACATTTCACTATATTTAACGTATTTCACACCGAAATATGTGTCACGTGTATGGAAAACAAATTTCACTCATCTAAAGAACATAATTTCACACGGTTGAGAAAACATACTTCACTCAGTTGAGAAAACATATTTCTGATTTCACTCAATGAAAAAAAAACTAATTTCAGTTATTTCAAAAAACATATTTCGCTTGTTTCAGAAACCTAATTTCAGTCATTTGAAATGTTGAAATTAAAACATGTTTGAAATGCATCCAAATTTGGTCTTATACTAAAGCTCTTGGCTTCAGGAATTCAAATATATAAAATATTTCAAAAATAACAGTATGATTTAAAAGATAGAAATGATTAAAAATCCTAAAGAGAAAATAAAAGGAAATGATTTGTACTACGGCACCACATGCAACGTCAGGATAGACTCTCTCTCTCACCTGACATGTGTCCCATCGATGTGACATTGATTTGACGTAATGGTGAATACAGCGGCCCAGAAGATGGAATACACTGATATACAAACATGTGGGCCATCGAGCGGCACGAATCACGAACAACGCCAACGACAGATGCGGCTCCGGTACATCCCGCCTCCGGTAAAAAGGAGTTTGCGGCCCGGCCACCACGGGCATCGGTGAGGACGTGGACGACAAAGATCATCACGATGTCGTGGCCATGGTCCTCAGCGATGGCACACACGACTTGGTTCTGGATGGCCAGGCCGTCGAGGGGTTCCACGAGCGCGTGGCCACCACGGTCATCGGCGAGGGTGTGGACGACGAACAGGGGCGGCGCCAGGCCCCGAGTACCCAGGGCTCAGGCCCGGGGCGTGAGAAATGTTTTAGCCCTATACCTACCTACTAGCAGGTGGGGCGGCGACGGTGATACGCCGCGCCCGTGACAGACCCGTCTGAATTTTGCTTAGGTCCTTCCGTTATTAATAAATAATAAGGAACATAGACTCGTAATTGCAACAAAATACCTTGACGTTGATGTGCATAGTAATGTGAGAAAGATGTTTTAAGTTTCAGACTTGTATTTGTATACAGAAGGTAAATGTGGTAAATGAAAAAAAAATGGATATGTATAGTAGAGGGAGCCCCACAGCGTAGTCATACTATTATTACTGACGGAAAAACAACGGTTCAGGTACACACAGGGAGCGCAAAGTGCTAGCTTATAGAGGTGTACATAAGTGCATACAATGAAGACCAATGAGCAGAAAGTTGATGATGACACGTTTGTCTACTTGGTACTCAGCTGCGTCTTGTTTTTTCTGTAATAGCTCCTTTGAAGTGCTTATTACCAAAGTTCTCACGATTCTCCTGAGAAAATAGCTCCTTTGAAGTGCGACTATAGCATAGAAAGAAGTGGACCAAGATTAGTATGTGTGGTTAATTCATCCTATAATTTATTCAGAAAAATATATCAACCTCTTTTTGGCTTTGTTGCTAGTCGGTGAACCATCAGCGTTCTCCCTTTTTTTTCTCTCCGTGGGAACTTCGGTACCGGAGGCCTGTTAACATTTAATGAAGGAGGCAAGATTAGCTTTGCGTTCTCTATTAGCTGCACTGTAAAATACATTCTGTATATCCATACCTTATGTTCCTTCGGCTGAAGCTTTTGGCTCCTTTGCGAAGCACAATCTACTGATGGTAGTGTTGCAAGCTGATCAGTCTGTGTTGCATCACTTACCACCAAAGCAGAGGACTGTCCAGCTGGATTGGCCACATGTTCTGTAGCTTGCACTTGGAAGTGACAGCTGAAAATGGTACAAACCAAAAATAAACAGAGGCATTGCAATGTAGTTCTAAAGGGTTACTAACTTATGACTGATGTAGTGGCATTGGAGAAAAACACGGCCTCCATCTTTGTGCATGTTCTTGATGCTCTTGGTGAAGATGTAGCAGCCTGCAACAGTGTAGCAAAGATGACTAATGTGCAAAACACAGGTCGATGCACTGGCGCTGTAATGTTTCTCGCGCATCAGGATCCAACAGCTCAGCTCAGGCCATCAATGGAAAATGTAAATCTCAATTAGCAAGGAAGTTAAATACATTCTATGTAGTATTTCCATTACCAAACTCAATACACTTCCAGTAGTAGTATCGAGGTTTTATTTTTCAGACATTTGATGTGGAATAACATCGGCCATTTTTGAATAAGAAAAGAATACGCTATTTCTAAAGATCATTGTGCATACATAAGATCCGCACTACTATGAAGCTGAGAATATAAAAGAGACAACGACTTCTTGAATCTCAACAAATAGACATGTTACCATCCAATTTTAATGAGTGCACCTTCAAGATAAGCCAATAATCATCATTGACTCATTATTAGATCCTTTTGAATCTCTGAACATATTTTGTTTGTTACAGCTAGATTCTTCTGGAAAGAATTAATAAAAAAGGTACATTCTAGTTTATTAATAAAAAAGGTACATTCTAGTTTATTCATGGATTTAACACATATGGTGGCATATCTGTCATGAGATGGCGGGGAAAAGATTAATCTTGATATTTGGTTGTCATAATCGTGTGTTATCTCTTAAATACTGAGATGAAAGGATAGTGAATAAAAAATAGACAGGTAAAGACAAACTCAACATGATCTAAAGATTATATATCTGTAGCAGTACCATCATGAGGGCTTTAGACTGAAGTAATCTGTGGCGTGTACGGGCGGTCTTTTACAACCAACATACTGACCGGCATGGGCGCAACAATTGCGCCCCTCTGATGATGGTGATAACATAAACGGTTCATATCTAAAATCATGGTACCCGGGCCCAAAGTAACAAGCATTAAGCATGACAAAGTCATAGCAACGTCAATCTTAGAACATAATGGATACTAGGGATCAAGCCCTAACAAAACTAACTCGATTACATGATGAATCTCATCCAACTCCTCACTGACCAGCGAGCCTATGAAGAAATTACTCACTCCCGGTGGGGAGTATCATGGAATTGGCGATGGAAAAGGGTTGGTGATGACGAAGATCGAAGATCCCCCTCTCCGGAGACCCAAACGGACTCTAGATCTGGCCTCCTGATGAAGAATAAGAGGCGGCGGCGGCTCCGTCTCGTGAAACATAATAATTCTTTCTCCCTGATTTTTTTCTAGAAAAAAATGTGATTTTATAGCGTCGGTTTCAACATCTGTGGGGCCACCAGGTGGGGACAACCCTCCTGGGCGCGCCTGGAGGGGGGGGGGGTGCCCTAGTGGGTTGTGCCCACCCAGGTGTCCCCTTCGGTGGTTCTTGACTCCAGAAATTCTCTTTATTTGTGTAAAAATTCCTCGCAAAGTTTCGTTCCAATCCGATAACTTTTATTTCTGCACAAAAACAACACCATGGCAGTTTTACTGAAAATAGTGTCAGTCCGGGTTAGTTTCATTCAAATCATGCAAATTATGGTCCAAAACAAGAGGAAAAGCGTTAGCAAAAGTAGATATGATGGAGACGTATCAACTCCCCCAAGCTTAAATCTTTGCTTGTCCTCAAACAGTTCAGTTGATAAACTAAAAGTGAAAAAGAAAAACTTTTACGAACTCTTTTGCTCTTGTTTGCATAAATAAGCTTAAACAGCACCCAGGTTTTCAACCAAGATTATAACTAACCATGTCGACAATAACTCTTAAAGATTATATTAACTCATATCATGACATAATCAACTAGCGAGCAATAATAAGATATCTCAAACACCAACACATTGTCAAAGCAACCATGATATGATATGACAATAGTGGCATCTCTCTAACCCTTTCTGAGACCACAAATCATAAATGCAGAGCACCTCCAAAGTTCAAGTAGCGACTAAACATTGTAATTCATTGTAGAAATGATCCATTCATGATGCACCCGACATTAGCTACACACAATGCATAAGCATGACAGTGGTGCTCTCAGGTTCTGGTGCTTATTTTAGAAGGTGACGACACAACATAAAAGTAAATAGATAGTCCCTTCGCAGAGGGAAGCGATGATTTGCAGAGGAGCCAGAGCTCAAAATAGAGGTAAATGAAATTTTGAGAAATGCACCCTTCTTATTTACTTCGCGACCATTAGTTATCGGTATCTTCCATGCTAAACACATTAGTGGCGGTTCCCAAGCGGTAAAGTAAAGGTTATTACTCCGTAGGAGTTCTATTTGATTATTTGTAAGTTCTTTTTGCAGTTTGGGACTGGGAATCCCTATTACCGCCCCTCTCATACAAGGACGAGTGAATAAACACTCATCATGAGAATAATCCATTTAGCACGGAAGATACTGACTACCTCCTATCGCTCTATGAACAATCCAGGCACACAAAAATGATATTTATTTAAAGTTTTTAGAGGTCGCACATGCAAATTTACTTAGGACGGCAGGGTGATACCGCATATAGATAGATATAGTGGACTCATCTGGAATAACTTGGGTTTCAGGTTTTTTGATGCACACGCAGAATTCCTGCTTAGTACAGGTGAAGGCTAGCAAAAAGATTGAGAAGCAGCTAGCTAGAGAGCAACAACGATCATGAACATGCATTATGCATAAGTAAGATTGGACACTAGCATGAGTAGGATATGAACACCATGAACATAAATATTATAGAGGCTATGTTGGTTTTGATTCAACTACATGCATGAACATGTGCCAAGTCAAGCCACCCGGACATTCAGAGGACGATACCATATTATCATACTACATCACAATCATTTTAATGCAATGTTGACATCCAAGATAAATCATTATCCACTCATAGATACTTATGCATGGCATGAGAAACTATAATCTCTAATTGTCATTGCAAACATGTTTGATCATAGTAGGTTGAATCATGGATACTAGGTTAAACATATTTATAAAAACAGAACAAGTCGAGTTCATACCCGTTTCTCTCTGCCACATCCAGTTCATCAGATATCGTCATTATTTCCTTTCACTTGCACGACCGAACGATATGAAAATAATAATAGTGCAAGAGTGTCGTGGACTAATCTGGAATTTGCAAACATTTTATTCAACAGGAGAAGACAAAGCAATATGGGCTCTTTGTTAGATCAACAAAAATGCATATGCGAGCCACTCAACATTTTCATTGTGGTCTTCTCCTTGGTATGACTCAAAATAAAAAAAAAGAAATTCAAAGAAACACACTGAAATATTTTTGGAGTTTTTGGTTTTTCTTGAACAAGCAAATAAAAGGGAAAAGCAAAAACGGGAAAAACTAATTACATGGGAAAGCTCCCAACAAGCAAAAGAATAAGGAAATATTTTTGGGTTTTCTTTTTAGTACTACAACAATTTAAACTAGGAAGAAAAATAAAAAAGAAGCAGAAAATATTTTTGTATTTTCTCAAAGTTTTTCAACCACACAAGAAGAAAGCGAGAAAATAAATCTAGCATGGATAATACAATGAAAAAGTGTGGATACCAACAACTAAGATGAAATGTGCGAACATGAATGTAATGTCGATGGAAATTTGTACTCCCCCAAGCTTAGGCTTTTGGCCTAACTTGGTAATCGGTCAGTAGCATGCATAATGGTCGGAATGATAGCTCACGGAGGCTCTCGGTGCGGATGCTACAGCCTGCCGCGTGGCCACAGCTGTCGCGTTATGGGCTCGGGCCTCGCTCTCAAGAACAAAATATCTTCCCCTACTGCAAACATCAAAGAGAGCATGTGCAGGCAAATATGTGTCCACAACGTAACTTTTATTAAACAACAGGTTAAAAGTATGGGGTTCACCACTGAGTATCTTATGACGTTTCATAGCATCAAAGTCCAAGTACTGTGTGGGTAAAATAGGTTCATAAGGCAAAGGTGAAACACCCATCTCTCTTGCTAAGCGAGTGACATAAATTCCACCATAAAAATATCCACTACCAGCGTTGTGTTGCAACCTGCGTGCAACAATCGCTCCAAGATTATAACTTGTGTCACCGGTGAGAGCGGTGCGTATGAGGCTCAAGTCTGGAGCATAAAGTGTACTACAATCTTGTTTACCTACAATACATTTTCCATTAAATAATGCAAAGTACTGGATTGAGGGAAAATGAATGCTCTTTATTCTACCTTACGTCACTCCCCTAGTCTCACCGTAGCAAAGACTAGTCAAGAATATCTCAAACTCACACCATGGTGGTTCGTCAAGCGAACCCCAGAATGGGATTTTGCAGTGGTGAGCAAATCTCTCTAAAGATATGATAAATGGATTTTCATATAATTTAAATGACACCCTAGACTCACGGGGATGGAATTTAAATCCTTTTGTAAATGATTCAGTGAGAGTGAGGTATTGGTTGCACTTATCTGAAATGTAGGGTCCGAGATCGACATTGTGAACGTATTGCTCAAATTCTTCCTTAATGCCCACACTCACCATATAATCGTTGCATGGCCATAAGCATGTTTTGGTGGCGGAATCTCATATGGAACTTTCACTTGGTTCAACATAAGACAGATGAGCGGAGCTGTTACTAGAAGATGCCTCCGAGGATCTCCTCCTCGAAGAACTCCTTCCAAAGCGGTTCATCATATCACGTACAATTTTATGAAAAATTTTGGCCACAAAAATTTGTTAACAAAACTTCACAAGATTGGTAGCAACTACTCATATGGATGCATAGAGGCCATAACAAGCATTCAAACTACTTAGAACTCTAAGATTTCAACATGTTTGATGCCCCCGATTCAACCATACACTAATCATACACGCAAATGTGTACGATCAAGATCAGGGACTCACGGGAAGATATCACAACACAACTCTAGACACAAATTGAAATAATACAAGCTTTATATTACAAGACAGGGGCCTCGAAGGATGGAATACATAAGCTCGATACACAAGAGTCAGCGGAAGCAACAATATCTGAGTACATACATAAGTTAAGTAAGGATGCCTTAAGAAGGCAAACACAAAAGCAACGACGATCAAAGAGGCAAGGCCTCCTGCCTGGGACCTCCTAACTACTCTTGGCCGTCAGCGGTCTCCACGTAGTAGTATCCGTCAATGGTGGCATCTGGCTCCAGGGATCCACCATCTGGTTGCAACAATCGTAAATAAGAAAGAAGGGGGAAAAGGGGTAGCAAAGCAACCGTGAGTACTCATCCAAAGTACTCATAAGCATCAGATCTATACTAAGTATGCATTGGTATCAAATGGAAGGGTTGTATCTGTGGACTGAACTACAGAATGCCAGAATAGAATGGAAGGCCTACACTACAAAAAAAGACACACCCATGACATTTTGGGCCGAAAGAAATTTTTTTCTGTCATACTTATGACACTTCTATGACGATAATTGTGACAAAACCCGGTATCATCATAGATGTGGTGGGCTCCTACTTCTATGATAAAAAATTATGACAGAAAATGGGCTTTTCGTCCTGGGCGGGCCGGAGACGTAGCTGCATGACATTCTTTGGGCCGTCCATGACAGAAAAAACCGTGGTAGAAGCGAGGGTGAGGAAAATTTCGGGGAGTTCCCGGTTACGATGGGTGGTCGGGGGCCGAGCGATGCGCGTTTCTCTCATACACGTATGCATGTGTGTGCGAGGTGTTGGCTCTAACTGAACCTGAGTGAGGTGTTGGGCTCTAACTGAACCCGAGCGATTGCATTGCAGGCTATGCGTTACTGAACCCAAGTGATCGATCGATGGCTGTTAACTGAACTCGATCGAGCGATTCCTTCGCTACTGCTGCTAACTGAAGCCGATCGATGCTGCCTCTAGATGAACAGTGAGCGTTGGGGGGGGTGGATGAATAGTGAGCGGTGGGGGTGGATGAACAGGACCCCGTGGCGTTGCCTCTGGATGAACCGAACCCCGATCGATCGAGCCGGGTGGGGCTGGATGAACAGGACCCCGTGGAGGGCTGGATGAACAGGACGACCCTGTGGAGCGCTGGATGAATAGTAGATGGTGGAGGGGTGGATGAACAGTGGCCCGTGGAGGGGTGGTTGAACAGGAGCCCGTAGAGAGGGGTGGTTGAATAGTAGCCGGTGGAGTAGCGCGCGGTGGAGGCTAGATGAACAGGAGCCCGTGGATGAACAGTCGCAGGTGGAGGCTGGAGGAGGTTGATGTCTACTACACAACCTTCTTCTTGTAGACGTTGTTGGGCCTACAAGTGCACAGGTTTGTAGGACAGTAGCAAATTACCCTCAAGTGGATGACCTAAGGTTTATCAATCCGTAGGAGGCGTAGGATGAAGATGGTCTCTCTCAAACAACCCTGCAACCAAATAACAAAGAGTCTCTTGTGTCCCCAACACACCCAATACAATAGTAAATTGTATAGGTGCACTAGTTCGGCGAAGAGATGGTGATACAAGTGCAATATGGATGGTAGATAAAGGTATTTGTAATCTGAAATTATAAAAACAGCAAGGTAGCAAGCGATAAAAGTGAGCGTAAACGGTATTGCAATGATTGGAAACAAGGCCTAGGGTTCATACTTTCACTAGTGCAAGTTCTCTCAACAATAATAACATAGATAGATCATAAAACAATCCCTCAACATGCAACAAAGAGTCACTCCAAAGCCACTAAGAGCGGAGAACCAATGTAGAGATTATGGTAGGGTACGAAACCACCTCAAAGTTATTCTTTTGGATCGATCTATTAAAGAGTTCGTACTAGAATAACACCTTAAGACACAAATCAACCAAAACCCTAATGTCACCTAGATACTCCATTGTCACCTCATGTATCCGTGGGCATGATTATACGATATGCATCACACAATCTCAGATTCATCTATTCAACCAACACAAAGTACTTCAAAGAGTGCCCCAAAGTTTCTACCAGAGAGTCAAGAACGTGTGTCAACCCCTATGCATAGGTTCATGGGCGGAACCCGCAAGTTGGTCACCAAAACATACATCAAGAGGCACATGATATCCCATTGTCACCACAGATAAGCACAGCAAGACATACATCAAATGTTCTCATAAAAGACTCAATCCGATAAGATAACTTCAAAGGGGAAAACTCAATTCATCACAAGAGAGTAGAGGGGGAGAAACATCATAAGATCCAACTACAATAGCAAAGCTCGGGATACATCAAGATCGTGCCATAGAGGGAACACGGGAGAGAACACGAGAGAGAGAGATCAAACACATAGCTACTGGTACATACCCTCAGCCTCGAGGGTGAACTACTCCCTCCTCGTCATGGAGAGAGCCGGGATGATGAAGATGGCCACCGGTGATGGATCCCCCCTCCGGCAGGGTGCCGGGAAGGGCTCCCGAGAGGTTTTTGGGGCTATAGAGGCTTGCAGCGGCGGAACTCCCGATCTATCTTCTCCGTGGATGTTTTTAGGGTATGTGGGACTATATAGGCGAAAGAAGTCGGTCGGGAGGTGCTCGAGGGGTCCACGAGACAGGGGGCGCGCCCAGTAGGGGGGCACGCCCCCTATCTCCTGGGATCCTCGAGAGTCTTCTGACTTGATCTCCAAGCCTCCAGGATGATATTCTTCCAAAATATCACGATGCCGAAGGTTTCATTCCGTTTGGACTCCGTTTGATATTCCTTCTCTTTGAAATACTGAAACAGGCAATAAAACAGCAATATGGGTTGGGCCTCCGGTTAATAGGTTAGTCCCAAAAGTAATATAAAAGTGTATAATAAAGCCCATAATCATTCAAAACATATAGTAATATAGCATGAATGCTTCATAAATTATAGATACATTGGAGACGTATCAGCATCCCCAAGCTTAATTCCTACTTGTCCTCGAGTAGGTAAATGATAAAAGAAAGAATTTATGAAGTGTGAATGCTAGAAGGTGCACAAGTTTGATCAACGATAATTTCAATCACCTTTTCTAGCATGATAATATGTCATAACAGTAGTTCATCTCATAAAACTTCTCACGATAAATTAACAAGCAATTCACATGTCAAAGCATAGACCATAAACATTCTTGAAAACTAGCAAACTTCATTCTTAGTCATCAAAACAATTGCAATTCATCTTATTTTCAGGAATAGCAAACTCCACATACTCAACTATCATATAGTCTTCCACAATTGCTAACACTCACACAATACTTGTGGTTATGAAGTTTTGATCAGACACAGAGAAAGATTGGGGCTTATAATGTTGCCTCCAAATGTATTCACCTTTGGGTGATCTCAACAATAATAGTTCATGCTAACGTACATCCAATTGGATATATATATCAGGATCACCCCACCACAAAGTGCTTGCCAAAGGATAAAATGAAAAAGGGAAAGGTGAAGATCACCTTGACTCTTGCATAAAGTAAAAGACATAAAGTAAAAGATAGGCCCTTCGCAGAGGGAAGTAGAGGTTGTCATGCGCTTTTAGGGTTGGATACACAAAATCTTAATGCGAAAGAACGTCACTTTATATTGCCCCTTGTATATGGACCTTTATTATGCAGTCTGTCGCTTTTATTGCTTCCATAACAAGTTCGTACAAAGCTTATTTTCTCCACACTAATAAGTCATTTATATTTAGAGAGCAATTTTTATTGCTTGCACCGATGACAACTTACTTGAAGGATCTTACTCTATCCATAGGTAGGTATGGTGGACTCTCATGGCAAAAACTGGGTTTAAGGATATTTGGAAGCACAAGTAGTATCTCTACTTGGTGCTAGGAATTTTTGGCTAGCATGAGGGGGAAAGGCAAGCTCAACATGTTTGAATGATCCATGACAATATACTTTAACTGAGATGCGAGAAAACATAAACCATTACGTTGTCTTCCTTGTCCAACGTCAACTCTTTAGCATGTCATACTTAATGAGTGCTCACAATTATAAAATATGTCTATGATAATATATTTATATGTGAAATCTCCCTTCCTTCAATATTCTTTTATGAATTGTTCAAATGACCAATACAATGCTTGCCAACCGTCAATAAATTTACAATCTCTATTTCTTAGATGTGAAGTCATTACCCCCCATGGGATAAGCAAATGAGATATATATAATTTTAGATTTATGACATTCAACTCATTCAACCATTTACTCATAGGATATAAGTGTAGCACACAAGTAAATGACAAACTACTCCAAAAAGATATAAGTGAAGATCAATGAGTAGCTAAATAATTACGTAACTATGTGAAGACTCTCTCTCATTAAAGAATATCAGATCTTGGTATTGTATTCAAACAGCAAGCAAAACAAAATAAAATGACAATGCAAGGATAGCACAACTCATGTGAAGAAGCAAAAACTTAGGCTCAACCGATACTAACCGATAGTGGTTGAAGAAGAAAGGTGGGATGCCTACCAGGGCATCCCCAAGCTTAGATGCTTGAGACTTCTTGAAATAATATCTTGGGGTGCCTTGGGCATCCCCAAGATTGAGCTTTTGTGTCTCCTTAATTCCTTTCATATCATGGTTTCTCTTCTTTTTATCAAAAGCTTCATTCACAACAAACTCAACAAGAACTCGTGAGATCGGTTAGTATAAACCAATGCAAAACCATATCATCTTCTACTGTAACAAATCACTAACATTATTATTCAACATTTAATACTAAATTTCTCTGCATATTTAATACTCCTATCCTCAAATAGAATCATTAAACAAACAAACATATGCAAACAATGCAACCATAACAGCAATCTGTCAAAACAGTACAGTCTGTAAAGAATGCAAGGGTATCAATACTTCCCTGACTCCAAAAATTATGAACTAAAATTCCCACTGTAATAAATTTATCAGATCTTATTATGCAAAAATATTCAACGTTATACCATTCTCTGACTTTTCTAGGGAATTTTTGCAACAGCGGTAAACTTTCTGTTTTCAAACAGAAACATGTATACTTGCAAAATAAGCATGACAAAGGCTATCCTTGACATTTTTATTGAAACTAAATATGCAAAACATTAATCTAAATAACAGCAAGCAAATACTAACAGGAGAAAATGACGCTCCAAGCAAAGCACATATCATGTGGCGAATAAAAATATAGCTCCAAGTAAAGTTACCGATGAACGAAGACGAAAGAGGGGATGCCATCCGGGGCATCCCCAAGCTTAGGCTATTGGATGTCCTTGAATATTACCTTGGGGTGCCTTGGGAATCCCCAAGCTTAGGCTCTTGCCACTCCTTATTCCATAGTCCATCGAATCTTTACCCAAAACTTGAAAACTTCAACCACACAAAACTCAACACAAAACTCGTAAGCTCCGTTAGTATAAGAAAATAAATCACCACTTAGGTACTGTAACGAACTCATTCCAAATTCATATTGGTGTAATATCTACTGTATTCTAACTTCTCTATGGTTCATACCCTCCGATACTACTCATAGATTCATCAAAATAAGCAAACAACACATAGAAAACAGAATCTGTCAAAAACAGAATAGTCTGTAGTAATCTGTACCAAAGGTATACTTCTGGAACTCCAAAAATTATGAAATAAATTTCTGGACCTGAGTAATTTGTCTATTAATCATCTTCAAAAAGAATCAACCTAAAAACTCTCTACAGTAAAACATGGCAGCTAATCTTGTGAGCGCTAAAGTTTCTGTTTTTTACAGCAAGATCATATAAACTTCACCCAAGTCTTCCCAAAGGTTCTACTTGGCACTTTATTGAAACAAAAGCTATAAAACATGATTACTACAGTAGCATAATCATGTGGACACACAAAAACAGTAAGGATAAATATTGGGTTGTCTCCCAACAAGCGCTTTTCTTTAATGCCTTTTTAGCTAGGCATGATGATGGCAATGATGCTCACATAAAAGATAAGAATTGAAACATAAAGGGAGCATCATGAAGCATATGACTAGCACATTTAAGTCTAACCCACTTCCTATGCATAGGGATTTTGTGAGCAAAGAACTTATGAGAACAATAATCAACTAGCAAAGGAAGGTAAAACAAGCATAGCTTCAAAACTTTAAGCACATAGAGAGGAAACTTGATATTATTGCAATTCCTACAAACATAAGTTCCTCCCTCATAATAATTCTCAGTAGCATCATGAATGAATTCAACAATTTAAACAGCACCTAAAGCATTCTTTTCATGATCTACAAGCTTAGAAAATTTACTACTCTCCACATAAGCAAAATTCTTCTCATTCGGAATAGTGAGAGTATCATAAGAGACTTGAACGCTAAAAATTGTTTCCACATTAAAAGAGTAATGTTCAGAAAAAGGGTAATCATAATCATGACAAGTTTTATAAATATAATCATCGCTACTTTTTATAGCATAAGTTTCATCATAATAATCATCATAAGTAGCAACTTCGTTCTCATCATAATCGATTGAAACCTCTCCCAAGATAGTGGAATCACTAAATAAAGTTGAATCTCTTCCAAATCCACTTTCATCAATATAATAATCATAGGTAGGAGGCATGCTATCATCATAATAAATATTCTCATCAAAACTTGGGGGACAAAAAATATCATATTCATCAAACATAGCTTCCCCAAGCTTGTGGCTTTGCATATCATTAGCATCATGGATATTCAAGGAATTCATACTAACAACATTGCAATCATGCTCATCATACAAAGATATAGTACCAAACATTCTAATGCATTCTTATTCTAGCACTTGAGCACAATTTTCCTTTCCATCAAACTCACGAAAGATATTAAAGAGACGAAGCGTATGAGACAACTCAACTCCATTTTTTTGTAGTTTTCTATTATAAACTAAACTAGTGATAAAACAAGAAACAAAAAGATTCGATGCAAAATCTAAAGATATACCTTCAAGCACTCACCTCCCCGGCAACGACGCCAGAAAAGAGCTTGATGTCTACTACACAACCTTCTTCTTGTAGACGTTGTTGGGCCTGCAAGTGCACATGTTTGTAGGACAGTAGCAAATTTCCCTCAAGTGGATGACCTAAGGTTTATCAATCCGTAGGAGGCGTAGGATGAAGATGGTCTCTCTCAAACAACCCTGCAACCAAATAACAAAGAGTCTCTTGTGTCCCCAACACACCCAATACAATAGTAAACTGTATAGGTGCACTAGTTCGGCGAAGAGATGGTGATACAAGTGCAATATGGATGGTAGATAAAGGTATTTGTAATCTGAAATTATAAAAACACCAAGGTAGCAAGAGATAAAAGTGAGCGTAAACCGTATTGCAATGATTGGAAACAAGGCCTAGGGTTCATACTTTCACTAGTGCAAGTTCTCTCAACAATAATAACATAGATAGATCATAAAACAATCCCTCAACATGCAACAAAGAGTCACTCCAAAGCCACTAATAGCGGAGAACCAACGTAGAGTTTATGGTAGGGTACGAAACCACCTCAAAGTTATTCTTTTGGATCGATCTATTAAAGAGTTCGTACTAGAATAACACCTTAAGACACAAATCAACCAAAACCCTAATGTCACCTAGATACTCCATTGTCACCTCAAGTATCCGTGGGCATGATTATATGATATGCATCACACAATCTCAGATTCATCTATTCAAACAACACAAAGTACTTCAAAGAGTGCCCCAAAGTTTCTACCGGAGAGTCAAGAACGTGTGCCAACCCCTATGCATAGGTTCCTGGGCGGAACCCACAAGTTGGTCACCAAAACGTACATCAAGAGGCACATGGTATCCCATTGTCACCACAGATAAGCACGGCAAGACATACATCAAGTGTTCTCATAAAAGACTCAATCCGATAAGATAACTTCAAAGGGGAAAACTCAATTCATCACAAGAGAGTAGAGGGGGAGAAACATCATAAGATCCAACTACAATAGCAAAGCTCGGGATACATCAAGATCGTGCCATAGAGGGAACATGAGAGAGAACTCGAGAGAGAGAGAGATCAAACTCATAGCTACTGGTACATACCCTCAGCCTCGAGGGTGAACTACTCCCTCCTCGTCATGGAGAGCGCCGGGATGATGAAGATGGCCACCGGTGATGGATCCCCCCTCCGGCAGGGTGCCGGGAAGGGCTCCCGAGAGGTTTTTGGTGGCTACAGAGGCTTGCGGCGGCGGATCTCCCGATCTATCTTCTCTGTGGATGTTTTTAGGGTACGTGGGACTATATAGGCGAAAGAAGTCGGTCGGGAGGTGCTCGAGGGGTCCACGAGATAGGGGGGCGCACCCAGTAGGGGGGGGCACCCCTATCTCCTGGGCTCCTCGAGAGTCTTCTGACTTGATCTCCAAGCCTCCAAGATGATATTCTTCCAAAAAATCACGATGCCGAAGGTTTCATTCCGTTTGGACTCCGTTTGATATTCCTTTTCTTCGAAATACTGAAACATGCAATAAAACAACAATATGGGCTGGGCCTCCGGTTAATAGGTTAGTCCCAAAAGTAATATAAAAGTGTATAATAAAGCCCATAATCATTCAAAACAGATAGTAATATAGCATCAATGCTTCATAAATTATAGATACATTGGAGACGTATCAGAGGTCGACGGTGGATGAACAGTAGCCCGTGGAGGCTAGAGGAGGTCGACGGTGGAGATGAACATCCGCTTTCCGGTACGCCACACCCCTCCCGATGAACATGACCCCCGTTTCGACCATAGCGCTCCAACACAAGTCCGTTTCGTCCATTTTGCGGTATGCCACACCCATCCCGATTAACAGGACCCCCGTTTCGATCATAGGAGGTCCGTTTCCTCTGTTTTGCGGTACCCCAGACCCCTCCCGATGAACAGGATCCCATTTTGAACGTGGCCGGTCGAACACAAGGCCGTTTCCTCTGTTCTGCGGAACGCCAGGCCTCGTTTCCATCGCCTGTTCCATCCAAGACCTCCCGATGAACACGACGACACATTCCGTTCCGACCCAGCCGGTTAGCTCCCCATGAACACGACGACGATGTTGTTTCTCCATTTTGACCCAGCCATGTACACGAGCCCTGGCCGTACGTATGCGCGAGTAGGCGTTCGAGACCTAGCCTGTATGTACGTACGTGACCGTATTTTCTTTCTTGCACACTGGCCGCTGTATGTACGTGTACATGATACGTGCGCGCCTCTACTACGACACGTGCGCGCCTCTACTAAGACAGGTGTGCGCCTCTACATTGACCAGTATGTACATACACGTTCGCGACCATAATGACAACGCTACGTATGCTTCGACCAGGTGGGTCCCGACTGTGAGGCACTTCCTTGCGTGCGAAGATGTAGTTGGTGGGTCCCAGCAGTCAGGGGGGTGAATCGTTTTTTTTGCCCGGACGCAGTTCCTTGCGTGCGAATATGTAGCTGGTGGGTCCCAACAGTTAGGGGGGAAACATTTTTTTCGTGAAATAAGGTGGCCCGTCCGGTGGGTCCCTGCTGTCAGGTGGAGGAATAATTATTTTGCGCATAATAAGGAGGCACTTCCTTGCGGCCGCTGTGGACCCAGCTGTCAGCCTTTCCACGTACAGTACTCTTCTGATGGAAGTCGTTCCTTGACCATGTTGACCACGCCGCGCCGAGAGCACCAGGGCGGTGGACGAGGGCGAGGCCTAGGAAGGGGACAACGTGGAGCCGGGGAAGACGCGGCAGTGGATGCCCACGCGTAGAGGAGTATGAGGGTTCACTCGTTCGGCTGCGGTGTGAGGATGTCATCGCCGCAGAATAACAGGGGGTGCGGGTGAGTAGAGGGATGGCCTAGCCAGCGGCGGGAGTAGTAGGGGGTGGTGAGGCCTCCGCGGCATCATAGCCGGCCACGGGAGGCAGGAGCACGCGGCAGGACCGGCGCTGCTTTGGGTGGCTGGAGCAAGAAGACCAGAGGTTGAAGAAGCACTACAGCCGTTGGATGGACATCGTACGGTCACTGGAGCTAGAATCGTTCATATTGACTAAGTTGACAAAGCCCTCCGTCCCGTCAACTTAGTTGGCCCACAAGTCAGCCTCCCACCAAGGTGGGTCCCAGCTAGCAGGGGGAGTATTCATTTTTTCTGCTTAATAAGGAGGCACTTTCGATGGGTCCAGCTGACAGCGGGGGGAACGTTTTTTTCACGAAATACGGTGGCCCGTCAGGTGGGTCCCAGCAGTCAGGGGGAAACATTTTTTTTGCAAAATACGGTGGCCCGTCCAGTGGGTCCCTGCTGTCAGGTGGAGGAATCATTATTTTCCGCGTAATAAGGAGGCACTTCCTTACTGCGGCCGTGGACCCAACTGTCAGCCTCTCCACGTACAGTACACTTCCGATGGAAGTCGTTCCTTAAACACGTTGACCACGCCGCGTTCCATTGCATGCATGCGTCCATGGGCATGGTGCATCCCCACTGTCAGCCTCTCACGTACAGTCATCTTCCGATGACTCTCGGTTGTTGACCATGTTGACCACACCATGCCGAGCGCACCAAGGCCGATGGACGACAGCGAGGCCCCAGACTGGAACGACCCGAAGATGGGGAAGACGGGGCAGTGGAGTCGTAGATGGAGAGGAGTGGGAAACTTGACTGGTTCGGGTGCGCAGCAGCACACTCGCGGCGCCGCCCACGGGAGACAGGAGCAAGAACAGAGGTTAAAGAAGGAGCACGGCTGTTGGATTAACATCCAACGGTCCAGCTGCTAGAATCATTTGTTGATTAAGTTGACAAAGCCCTGGGTACACGTCCGCTTAGTAGGACCACAAGTCAGCCACCAAATCTGACGGGTCCCAGCTATCAACGGGATGAATAATTTTTTTCGCAAAACAAGGAGGTACTTCCTTCCGTGCGAAGATACAACCGGTGGGGCCCAACTGTTAGGTGGAGGAAACATTTCTTTCAGCTTAATAAGGAGGAACTTTCCTTGCGTGCGACCATGGACCTCGTGGGTCCCAGCCGCCAGGCTCTCCACGTACAGTCCTCTTCCGATGACTCTCGTTTGTTGACCACGCCGCACCGAGTGCAGCGAGGCGATGGATGAAGGCGAGGCCCCGGACGGGAACGACTCAGAGATGGGAAGACACGGCAGTGGAGTCGCAGATTGAGAGGAGGAGAAGGGTTATAACTGGTTCTGGTGTGGCGTGGGGCTGCAGTCGATGGAGAATAACATGAGGTCTGGAGGGGTGGAGGGATAGCCTGGCCAGCGGTGAGGTAGCGCTTCGCAGCGGTGCATGCTAAGCAGAGCCGCTAGCCGCCGAAGGCCGGACCAGGCGGTCCTGGCGACGCTGGAGGAAGAAGACGAGAGATTGAAGGTGCATGCCGGCCGTTGGATATAAATCCAATGGCTGTGGATGTCACAATCATTTGTTGACCAAGTTGACAAAGCCCTACGTAGGCTTCGACCTATTGGTCCACATGTCAGCCTGCAAAAATGTGGCATATATTTAACCCATGTTTTCTAGAATGTACATTCCATTTGCTGGGCTGGGTGAACAAATAATTTCGCGTCAAGCCCATTTATATTTTCTAAGAAATCCCAGCCCATTTGCACTTTCTTGAAATACACGAATTAGCTGGGCTCGTTATATATATAATGTTATGTTAGAAGGAGCAATTAATATCAAAGAATAAACCGGAGAGGCACATTATATATATATATAATTCACAAATTAGCGAGTTACTGCTCAAAATAAAAATGAGCGTGTTATTATTAAATTGGTCCTTAAAATCTTCGCAAGCTTTTGTACTCAATCACCAGGATTTTCCTTGCTTGTGAGTCAAAAACAACCAGGATTTTCCTTGCCAACTTCTGTTAAACATTTACTTTTATAAGTTAATAACACGTGGGATGTTTTTATAATGTATATATAAGTCTCTATATAATATACGATAATAATAATAATATAAATATATATAATGCGGTTAGAAGGGAAAACATGAATTGGACACAACATTATTATTCTTATATATAGATAAATAGAACAAAGACCTGCGTTTTATTAAAAAAATACATTGGGCTGGCGATCTGTAAGAAGAAGCCCATTGTAGCCTCCCAGTCATGACTTGTATTTTTAGCCTCCCAGTCCGTCGTGGTGGACCAGTAGCCCATTTGCTGGGCGGGCCAACCTACAGAAACCAGCACTCGATTTTTCATCAAGCTCCAAAAACAATGCAATACTATGTTTGTTTTGAGGCCGAAAACATTACGACAGGGGTTGAGCGGGGGAGAGGGGAAGACATAGTAATAAAAAGATTAAAAAGAGCTGATGCACCGTTGCTACCCTAACAAAGCAGGTGCAATTCTTCTCAGGAAGAAGGTGTGCCGTTCACACCCACACGTCACATACCCTACAGTAGGCATACTAACAAGTTCACACACCAATACTACAGAAAAGGTAAACATTCGTATCAAACTCAGGTTCACAGGACACGTTCATATTCATAGCCAACATTCATTATCAACAACTCAAAAGATTCATATATACACAAGCTCAGCATATCTATGCATCCAAATGATTGATAGATCACACGACAATATTCATACATTATTCACAAAAAGATTTAGATATACACATGTTCAGTATGTTTATGCATCCAAATGATTGAGATCACAGCCAATATGATCCATGGACGAACTTTAATTACCTAGGGTACAGACTGGTAAATGGTGTTCAGTCGGAGGTACTTCTTGCTGAAATTAATTCTTGTACGAGTAAACTTTCGAGTACATAAGAGGCAGCACAGACAATCTGAACTTTGCTTGTAGGTTTATCCTCAAATAGTGGCCTTGTGCCGAGCGAGGTTTGAGCAACTTGGCCACTACTTTCATCCAGCTAGTTTACTGGCTCATCTTGGTCCTATAGCTCGCCAAAATTCTACATTGCAGACGAGAAAGGAGGCGGTTGATAAAATGAACCACCCAATTGTTTTGTGTAGTTCAACTGAAAGGGAGCATCCCTGGCGTGCAGGCTGATTAAGTGCCAGATGAATATACGCGTCAACCAACTTGTCTGGAATCTTTAGACTCCATGCCATACAGTTCGCTACCATATCTGCCGATAACCAAAAGGCACAAGTTGGGACCAAAGACTGGACTGTGTTCTTCTGGGCTATGCGCCAAGCAATATTTTTGGCATTCAGTCTCCTAATACTTGGGAGTTTGACAACTGGTTGACACCGGTTGATACTCGAATGAATATAGGCACTTCTTGTCAACGTCGATGCTTGTCTGAGTGAACTTTGGAGTACATAGCAGCAACATAAGTATCTGTCCATCTGATCATTTTGTGCAGTTCTACTGAAATCACCCAATGCAATGATTTACCTACGAGTTCAGGCTCCAAGTTACTCCTTTATAAAATCGGCAAACAGTAGCACAATACCAAATTACCAATACATGACAAGCACAATAATCAGGATAAAACCAGTACCAACCTGTGTGAGGTAGCATATCAATTACTATTTCCTTTGACTGGAAGCCGAGATAAGCGAAGCGACTTACAGCGAAGGAAGAAAGCAAGCCGAGATTAGCGACTGACAGGAAAGGACGGAAGCTGTCGAGGAAATGAAGCACCCAAAGTTTTTGTGCAGTTCCACCAAAATCGAGCATCCCTGTTGGCACATATATTGAGAGAGTGAGATTGCTGTAATAGTGGGACTAGTTGATGAAACATACACTAACAAATAGAAGCACCCTCATTATCTTAATGGGTAAAGTTAGCAACATAGTAGTCTTGCTTAAAGAGAGGTATTAGTTTATTTAATCAGTGCCAATTAGCTCAACACTCAAAGCATTGCCATTTATCATAGGTTGCAGAACTTTAACATGCAAAGATAAAGGAGTTTCTCATGGCAGTAGCACGATACAAATAGAGATGATAGCAAACTAATATAGATGAAGGCCTTAGGCCCATACCAACCTGAGAAAAAAAGCTTATTCATGTAGTCCCATAAGAGATGATAAAGCACTCACTGGAATCACTCAATAGTATATATTTTTGTGCACTTCAAATGTATGGTTGAAATCACTCTTGTTTACTAGTGCTGAGATTATATCGAAAGATTATCAAGAACTTCCAGCAGAGTTAGAGCACTGGCTAGGATACAGTTCGTTGTATTGTCTTATGTAGTTCCACTAAAATGTATGATTGGCACAACATGATCCCTGTTTGCAAAAGTAGGAACAAGGTGAAACCTTCATTAGCTTAGTGAGAAAGGATAGGAAGACATTAGCATATTACTCTAACAGTAGGATCAAATTCATGATGGACAATATGCAAAACATTGCCTCATTGAACCAATGGTAATAAATTGACATGCAAAACAATAGCACTATTATGTCATGACACTAATAATACTCCCTCCCTGCTCCACCACATGATTCACCTCCATAGACAAACATACACACGTACATGATTCAGCATAGGGTCCTACTAAAGATTTGTTTAACTCCGATAGGAAAATTAGGCAACAATAAATTAGTGGTACTTAAGTACTCCTAATTAATTAAGTGAGACAGCAGAAGTGGAAGGGCTCCCTGGAGGATCGTCTCACATGTAAGGTAGTCATTGCTGGAGCCCTTGAATGGCCTCGACTGAGGCCCCTGGCTTCAGCAAGATCGCCTTGTCACTGTTTATTATTCTTCTTCTTCCTCTTCATGCTCTGTTTCTCTTTCTCCTCACCAGTTGGTGAAACCAAGTACATGATTGGCCTTCTATTTCAGAATTGGTTTTGTCAGTGAGGGAGTACAAGTGTACTAGTAAAAAATAGCATTCTCATGGCAGTCGGAAAATAGAGATGAACAGATGCATTAAATATCATTCTTACCTAAAGGAAGGTTATGGCGCCAATATGGATGATGAGGATTGGAACACAGATCTCCCTTTGTGCAGTTCCACCGAAATGAACCAACTGTTCCATTCTGACATTCCAGTTAAACAACACAAAAGTCACTTCTTTTAAGAAGAGTTTTGTGCAGTGCACCAAAAGGTCACAACAACAACCAGGTGAATTGGATATCCCTGTTTGCACAAAAAGGTACAGAGGAAATAGTCAGAGTCTCAAACAATTATAGGCAAAAACATTTGGCTAAACTTGTCATGGCTTATAATAGTGGCATGGCTTCATTTTTACCAGGGACATTAGATTAAGAACAACTAAATATTTGGTATAAGGGCATGGGACAGTGGGTGCACCAGCAGTCCAACACCATGTACCTAAACATGGGCATAAAGGGGTGATTCATAGTTTGTTGCCCCGAGAAACAAACATCCAAGAAACATATCTGGGTTGGTCCCATTTTTGTTCACTCTAGCCACCTACTCCTATGTGTGGATAGCAAATCTAGTCCTGGTCGTACCATTGTGTACAACGTTACCCCTATATTTCCCTTTTCAACCAAGAGACCGGTTGGATGACCAGTCTGTACTACTTTCACCCCTTTCCTTCCTCTTTGTACCAAGTCCGATGTACATACTAAATTCCCCCACCCCCACTTTATTTCTTGTTTGAACCAAGTACTCCCTCCGTCCGAAATTACTTGTCATCAAAATGGATGTGTCTAGAACTAAAATACATCTAGATACATCCATTTCAATGACAAGTATTTCCGGACGGAGGGAGTACAAGATTCGACTCCATGAAGTAGCTTTACGTCTAACAATAGAAAAAAATAGGTGACGTTGGACCATACGATCGAGAGGGGCTGAGAGGTAGAAAATGATGCACATGCAGCGATGTAGCAAGCTCGGGAAGTAGAGCTAAGGAGGTTTTGAACGAAGATATATCTGAAGGTCGTCGGGATGTGGATAGGTGGGCGGCGGGAGGCCGGATTCGCCCACAGGCAACGACGAAGGGATCGGAGGACCTCCCGCGCCGGCGCTCGGCCAAAGATAATGGTGCGGCCGGCAATGGGTCTCCTCCCTCGCTGTCGACGACGGCCTAAACGCGGCCCCTGCTCCCCTTCACCAGCGGAGGAGGATACGTCTGGATCTGTAACCAGTGGTGAGGATAGAAAGACAGTGTTTTTTGAAGGGAGAAAGACAGTGTTACCACCCCTATCTTGTTTAGATCTGGAGAGGATGAGAGTGTGTGAGCAACCCTAGCAAGCAAGCGCGGAGGCTCCGGCATATATGTACGTAGTGGGGTACTTTTCCTTTTTCACTCCATCAAAACAATCGTTTAAAATTGTGTACTACATGCCAGGTTGCAGTTTTTTTAGTAGTTGATTGTGTTTTGAGATAGCTACCCGCTTGTTTCAAGTGGTACTACGGTGTGCCAGGTCGCACTTTGTATCGTTCAAGTCTGGTACTACAAGTCCCTCCATTAATTGAACAACCACCCCCTCGTAAAAATTGTGAACAAGCCCACGACTAAAATTAGCGGAAACGTGGGTTGCCCCAACATGCATTATTATTTATATTTTCTACTCCCTCCGTTCCTAAATATAAGTCTTTTTTATTAGCCACACCTAAGACAAGATTTTTTTATTAGCAGTGAACCCCACATGTCATAGACACAAAAATTGTGGCAAGATTCCCTTAGGCAAGCCAAAGTGTGTCTAACAATTTGAGCAACTCAAGTTAGGCAAGTGTGGCAAAAATAATGTGGCAACATAAGACAAACATAGTCACAATCCAAACAGCCCCGTAATTCATGAAAATTTGGTTAGTTAAATTTATAGTCAAAATTTGGCAAGGTGCATCAAATCAACACATGCAAGTATCAAAAGGAAAGTCACGGCATGCGTGCATGCGTTGTACTCCCTACGTTTCCAAATATAAGTCTTTTTAGAGATTGCAACAAGTGACTACATACGAAGCAGAATATGTCTACATACATCCGTATGTTGTAGTCCATTTGAAATGTGTAAAAAGACTTATATCAAGTGCAGTGCTTTGATGTGTCGCGTCAACTCATACAAGACCGAGAAGTTTGATTACTACAACACCCTCTCCCGCGCGGACTGAGCTCAGGTGCCTTAACTGCACCTGCCTTTGGCTGCATGACAGGAGGGCCAACCACCTGTTGGGCCCACCTGTCATAGACGCAAAGGCAGGAGCAGTAAGTAAAAGCTTTCGCTACACGCTATCCCTCCCGCACGAGGTGGACGTACATGCAGCATTGGATTCGATACTGTAGAAGTAGGAGTACCACCATTGTTCATCTTCTCGAAGAGGCGAAGAGCCAAACGCAACCCGAACGTGGCAGTTGCGAACGCTCGCGTGGTGTGGTGCCTTGGAGCACGCATATAGTAGCCAGGCTCTTGCATGAGAGCATGTTTGCTATTTGAGCCCACTATTGTAGTAGTACTACTAGTACTTGCTACTCCCTCCGTCTAGGTGAGTAAGTCATTGAATTTGTAGCTAAGCTTCCTCATTGAATTGTTTAACAATTAAACTCCATCATCCATTGGTTGATACTCATTCTGCATAGGTCCACGCGCTTAGCACCGTTTCCTCCTAGGGTCACCAATGTTTATTTGCTAATTAATAGCATTGCATGCAATGAACTAGCCACTGCATGTCGTGTTTGGTAGTCTCAAGTCATTAAAAGCATGCACACCTCCCATCTCTTATTGGTTGATATGTCAAGAAACAAGAAACAAGGTAGAAGCTAATGCACCACGCCTAAGTGTTTTGGGACTATTTGGTTTTCGTAAGATGACTTACACACCTAGACGGAGGGAGTAGTATAGCCCTGTAAACCGGAAAGGAGTACTTGCCTTTCTAGAGATTTCAACAAGTGACTAGACTACACCGCGTGCAGTACCCCCTCCCTTCTGGTTTATAGGGCTCAAATCTCAAATCTCATGAACCAAGGCATTTTGCGATTGGAGGAATGCATCTCGTACTTTACAAAACTACCCTAATTAAACTCATGCATTAATTAGGTAGTTCTCTCGTTGTCCTCTCCGCCTTGGTCACGGTGCACAATATTGAGCACTCCTATATGACTAGCAACTCTATCTACATGCGGGACATCAAAGCATCCAGGCCCGCGTGCCATCCACCAAATCACAGTGAGGTGCTATAGTCGAGACTCACCTGTCACCCTGGTGTGGCCGTCATGACCCGTCATATCACAATCACATCTCTTATAAAAAACAGAGTTGGTGATGATGGTGTGCCTGCCATCCTACAATATAAGCTGTTCGATTTATATCTGATGGATAGGAAGGAAACAATGACACTTTTGCAAAAAGATACCCACACCCTATCCACATTTGCAAATATGGCCTTCCCTCGTTCATCCTTTTCTCCCACAAGATAAACTACTCATACAAATGCATCTTGATGTTCCATGAAATGCATGGGCATCTTGCTAGTTGCAACTAATGAAGAAGAAGCTCTGTGGGTTTTGTTTTCTGATGGAAATGGAACCGGGGCTAGAGCCTTTTTCTTAAAAAAAAATTGAAGAAGAAGCTGGTAGCTAACGGGACATTGCTTCATTTTAGGTGAACTGCACCAAAAGGTCCCATGAATTGAATCATCCATGTTGGTGACTGAAAGAGCCAGCTTTAGCATCCCAGTCTAAGCACCCCCGGCCTCCATCCTTGCGACGCACGGTACACCTCGTTTGCCACCTGCTCGACCCTAGTATCACAAAACCCACACCTTTACCAGCAGTGGTAAGGTGGCCTCCAAGTTGGACTGGACGAAGCAACCATCATTTCACTGGAACGCTCGTTGAAGCCCTTTCTTGAAGAAAACCTCACTCCAGGCTACTCACTTCTGCCATTTTTCTTCTGTACTGACGAAGGAAAGGTGGGCGAATCAGTTATGCTGCTATATTTTCATTCCAAGAATCTTCTTTTTGCGAAGCACCGACCGATTCTCATAACCTATTCTTTTCCTGTTTTCATTGCGATTGTGGTTTCCTTTCGATTGCTTTTTGTTTGTTAGTTCATTGATGGATCCTGGAGAACTAGGCAAAGAGTTGCCGGCGGACAACCCACTGGAGACAGCGATCTCTAGGAAGCAAGCACCGACCAACGAGTTGACCATGTTGGCGGGCCAACCCATGGAGATGAAGAACTCCAAGAAATAAGCACTGGTCAAAGAGTTGACGACATTGGTGGATGAACTCCTCAAAGAAAGTTGGAAGAATAGCAATGGCCCCACCATGCCTACCCCAGAAACTCTGATGGCCACCTATGCGAGGCTCAAGGCTGAGTTTGAGGAGATAGTCGTTGTTGAGAAGCAGTATTCCCCTGGCAAGGTGATGGCCCCCGCCGAGGACGAGGAGATGGCCCCCGGAGGGATGAGATCCCCTGGTGAGCTGCACAATGTAAAAAATAATGGCTTATTACCATAGTTGTGGTTTTTGATTATCTGTAATGTGCTCACTAATATGTTAGGGTTGTGCAGGTGCCGGTGGACGTCCTTGATGATTCCGATGTCACGGCCCGTCCTGTGGACAACGCCTCAGAGATCATTTTCGATGTCGCGGTCCGTCCTGTTGGCATCGCCCCGTAGATCGATTCCTATGCCGCTGTCCATCCTGTGGACATTGCCCCAGAGATCGATTCCGATGTCGCGGTCAGTCCTGTGGACATCGCCCCAGAGATCGATTCACATGCCGCTGTCCGTGCTGTGGTCATTGCCCGAGAGATCGATGACAAGAAATAGTTGGTTGCGCTAATCCTTCAGGGTAGTTTGCATTACCCTGTGTTTAATTACCAGAATGATGCGTGTTATCAAACCATCTTAGCGCTAGTGCACTGTCTTGTGTGGGCGGTACTTGCTACTTTTGTTTGATAGTGAATCATGCGAACCCTCTCCAAGTTATGGAAACAGATGTATCCTCACCATCTTTTGATGTAATATATGGCATGCTTAGATATAAGTTTGAACTGTTTATCATATCAGTAGGGCTTGTTCGATGATTCTTAGTGTCAGTAGGCTAGCTACTGTGCGAGCTATAGTACTTGCAAAACACTCATCAAAGAGAAACATGGGGCGGATGAGCTCGTGGTACACTTATACTTATCCGTCGTTGATCGACCAATAGCCCTAGCTCCTAAAATTGTAGGCTTAGCGATGATCAGACAATAGTCAACACACATACATTCAGGCCTCATTTGGTTCATAGGGTAGGAAAATCGTAGCAAAAGTACAGAGACGTACAACACAAAATCATAGCAGTGCAGAGACGTACATCCGACCTAAGCGGGCTAGTTTGGCCTAGTGGGTTTCAGTGATATGACGTGGTATAGTGCCGTCCAGTCTTCGTGTGTGGTAGCAGTATTGCGGGTACAGTAAGTTTTCTTGAATAAGAGGAATTCAACGAAGTCATGATGGTTCCTTCGTCCGAACAACTTACAGTGGGAAAGGTTGGGCCTGCGATACGACCGGGGTAGACCAGGATAATTTTGTGCATGGCAGGTGGACCAGGATGGTCAATGTCCCACATGTCAGCGAATGAAAGTATTCTTTCTGATATAGAGGACGAGCAACGAGTATTCATTGTTTATTTTTGATGAAAGCTATTGTCTCCACTGTTACTCCTTGACTTTGTCAATGCCTCTCTCTCCTCCACATAAGCAGGTACTACTTGCTATGCATGCGGCGGGAAGCTGGCGTCTTGAGGGGCCAGGGCGGTCAGAGCAGGCTCCGGAAGCGGTCCGGACTCCAGCATGGACCACCTCACATGATCACCATATATTTCTTGGAGTCCGTGCGCGGCGGGCGGGCGATCTCTTCTCCCTCCCCCGTTTCTCTCTTCTCAGCCGACGCCCGCCGAGCGATTAGATTTCGGCTATCAACGGTTTATTCAATTACAGTCCCACATGTCAGTGAAATTGCAAGACAACGTGTGTCCCCTCTGGTGAGCGGCGTGCGAGCCAGATTGTCGGGGGTGCGATGCGTACGAGTCGTAAGTGTGCCGCCTTTTCCTTTAAAACTTGCGAAGCGTAACATTTTCACGCGATCGATCGATAGAAATCCAGAACAAAATGACGAGGGTGGTGCTTTCCCGCTCGTTAGGTGGGCTAGTTTGAGTGATATGACGTGCTATAGTGCCGTCCACTTGCTCCATTTTTATGTAAGCAAGAGTTTACACTCTTACACGAGAGGAGTGCGAAACACCGTGGATCTGATTTTGATCGAGGGATAACTGTTCCCTGCCAAATAATGGAGCACTGTTAGCGATTATAGCATGATAGTTAGGGCATCTCCAACACTGGCCCACAAATTTACACCGGCATCTGTCCGAGGACACTGATGGATGCCATCCGATGCTGCCCGCATACCTTTCGACAACTATATGAACTACTCAGACGAAATTTGTGCAAACAAAGCAAAATTCAAATTAACCGGATGGAATTCATTACATTTCGAAAACTTTTCCTACAAACTGCACGATATTCATTACATATTTCACACAAACCATACTAAAACCTACTGTATACCAAATCTAAACGATCGCCGGCGCCTGACCACCATGTCCGGCCATGAACCCGAGAAAGTCAGCCATTGCCTTTGCCTCCTTCTCATCCGCCTCAATAACCTCCTCCTCCGGAGCACAAGGTTCTAAAGATTTCCGCCTCCACGTTGCCGTCAAGCGGCTAATCGACCGCTGATGTTTACCCCGCCAAGCTTGGCATCGACTGAGTGGAGTAGCGGTGGCCTTCCTGGGACCAGATCGGCGGCGACCTACCGTGTACTACTCTTCCTTGCTACCGGCTGCGCCCGCGCCCGCGCGCCGGCTTCATGGTCGTGGCGGCG
>NC_041389.1:472565223-472574399 GCF_002162155.2 Triticum dicoccoides | reverse complement strand
GGGGTGCCGGTGATCTCCTTCGTTTGCTCCTGCGACAGTACGTCGAAGAGAGCTCTGGAGCACGTCCAGAGCGGAGCCGCCGATGTCCCTCGTCTGCTTCTGCGACAGTACGTCCAAGAGAGCTTCGGAGCGCCAGGAGGCCATGGCTGAAGTGGCGGCGACAGAAGGAAGGGACCAGAGGAGAATAAGTGTGGGTCTTTGGCTATGGCTGGGAGCTGGGGCTCATGTTAATATAGCGGGAGAATGGCAATGAGCCGCGGCAGACGGATGGACAACTGGCGCCGGAGTAGGTTCGTCGGGCGTGAATGCGGACACTGCTTCAGTGACTTAACTGCAGATGCATTGGGTTACTGACATGTGGGCCCAACAGGCATCTTGCCCGCATGTCAGTGACACACCAATTGCACCTGCAGTTAAGTCCTGTGAATGCGGCATTGATGTTCTGGAGAGACGGTAACCATTTCAGGCGGGAAGCGCGCGCTAGCGATGGAAGGGGTTTCGGTAGGCCAGGGTGGTCAAACGCTGGTGTCGTGGTAAAGTGTGAACTCATGGATGATGAGACATTAAAGCATATGCGGCACGTATTGACAACCGCTCTTGTTGCCAGCTAGCCTTCGACGACCACCATTAGACACTACACAACCATGCATAACTTACGACTAATGGACGAATCGACCAGACACACACTCGTGTGCAGTGGCACTAAGATCGGTCGCTCATGATAGTACATACTCCATACCATAGTACCCTCTCTAGCTAGGCTGTTTTATAGATTGTCGTTGTGATGGACGATATACATGAGCAAGGCGCTCCGAGTATGACCGTTGGTGTTGAGCCAGGTGAATACATGCTCAGCGTTCGCGTAGGCCTCTATCAAACATCTAAACAGTAATGTCAGGCACCACCGGGGTGCGCAGGTGATGGGCTCGCCGTTTGCGTTGCGCCATGAGCAGGACTTTGATTTAAAGGGCGACGTGCATGCATTAGCATGCTTTGACAGCGTGAGCGTGAGTGTCTGACGCGAAGTATTTCATTTTCATTTTGCTGACGAGGGTGCATTGCAGCGATGAGTCCGTGGTTCGATTCCCCACATACGCATAATTTTGGTTTTTATAGTATTTCTTTCTCCATTGACAGGTAGGCCCGCATAGATAGATAAAGAACACGAGCTGATGAGGCGCATGCGCACTGTTTGACTTGTCAACCAGACAAATACGGAGCTATATGCTGAGCCAGTGACCGTATAATCACCATATCTCATATACAATGATCAAAGTGAGCTATCAAGACAAGTTCGATGATCGCCAATGCATTTTACTTGGTAATAAATGACCAGGATTGAAGGGGAATCCAAATTTCCTTCGGCTTCTGTCCTTGAGCTCTTGACAAACCAATGCACCATACGGTTGTCCGGCCACTCCACCCCAGAGCTCTCACCAAGCGTCGTTCATGCCACCGTGTTGCACACTAATCGGTAAGGCAGCGATGGCATCCCACCGCGCTGAGTTCCTCGCCGCCCACGACCGCACACAAAATGGTAGGGAAGCAATGGCATCCCGCCGTGGCGAGTTCATCGCCGCTCGCGGCCTCACACCTATGTGGGAGGAATTTGAAGATGCCAAGGCTGAATGGGCGGTAGAGCAAGAGGCGGCCAAAGCCGCACAGAGGGAGCGGAAAATTCAGAAAGCACTCAATAAAAGAGAGGCCCACTGCCGCAAGAAAGAAGAGGACGCACGCGCTGCTGCAGAGAGGTCGTCGGAGATCCAAGCACGGTGGGGTGTCGCCGACAAAGCCGGGAAGGAGAACGACGACGTCTGGCCAGCATGTGAGAAGTAGTAGTACTAGTAGATAGTGTGTGTGTCTGTGTCTGAGTACGAGCATGTACCAGTACTACTAGTTACTATTGTAGTTTTTAGAGCAAATTACCAGTACATTAGACTAGACTAAATGGAAAAATTCCTATCCTATGCATCAAATGGCATCTGTTTCTCTATAGGAATTGATATGCATGTCATCTCACTTCCTATGATTTTCATATTCCTATAAAATTCCTATCCTATGAACAAAAGGAGGCCTCTGCTGGAGTAACTACTGTAGCTAGCAGTACTGCTAGTACAGTAGTTTTCTTCAAGAAGCGGAATTCAATGAAGTCATGATGGTTCCTTCGTCCGAGCAACTTCAAAGTGGGAAGTGGGCCTGTGATTTGACCGCTCATTAGTCATTGTTACTGCGGCGCAACGACCGGGGTGGCTCTCCCTTAGAGTTCTGCGTGCATGGCAAGTGGACCAGGATGGTCGACATCCCACATGTTAGCGAACAGAAGTATTCTTTCCGATATCGAGGAGCAAGGAAACCGCATGGTATAGCATCACTGCTGATTGGTTCTCAAAAAAATAGTATCACTGCTGATTTATAATTATTTTTTATTTCTGATGAATGCTAGCGTTTCAACTCTTACGACGAAGAGTGCCAAACACGGCACGTGCTGGATGTCCCACACGTCAGCGAAAGGAGTGGGACATGAACACCGTGGTAGAGCCCAGCGCAAAAAAACATGGTCGAGCATCTCCACTTCTTCCACTTCTGGGTCGGAGACCACACGTAGTAGTACTTAGTGGTATGAACGATACAAAGTGCGACCTAGAGAGAAAGACATGTCTCGTTGGAAGGTCTCGGGGCATACACGTAAACAAATATAAAAGTTAATATGTGCCTCCAACTAATATAGTAGTAGTAGAGTACTTAGGCACGTACTCCATAACATCACCGTGCATTGCACGTACAACATTTAGTGGTAGTATGTAGTAAGAGACAAATGCTGCCCAAGATTTCCCTTCTCGACCCACTTTTGGGTGTTTGGTAGAGTGTATGGAGGGTGCATGAGTCCACACTAGTTTAGCACAAATACACTAGAAGCATGCATGAAGAGAGCATGCATGAAGAGGGGTGTTGAGTTGAGAATGCATGAAGAGGGAACAACTATGCTGAGACGAGAAAGCAACCAAACACACCCTATATGTCATGCATGTTCATACCATTTATGCCTTTCTACTTCACTTACTGTGCTACATTACTCAGGTTCGTACGTCCACTCCTGGGTACATGTCCGTCTTGTAGTTCCAGTCCCACGTGTTCTTCATATAGATGGAACGATCCTTGCATAACACATGCACCTTGATGCTAGATGTCTCGCGTGTTGGAAAAACGATGAACAAAGCTCACGTAAAGAAATAGAGTGGAAGAACATAGATTCCCGACGATCGAGAAGGAACAAGGGACCTCATGGTGGAGCGTCTGCACTCATAATATTTAATATTATTCAGCGATATAAAATCAACCAATCATCTCCACAGTGGACTGGGAGAGTACGAAACACGGCATCCTAATGTAGTTACATCATACTAGTACATGGATAACCCATGCTATCACCATATTTCTTGGCTTCTGTGCGACACCTATCCTAGTAATCCAGCAACATGTATCGCTTCTCCCTCCTCGTCTCTCTCAAAGTGCGGCGGGCTGGCGTTTTTGACGTCTATTGAGGTCGGTTAACTCATCACATGTTAGCGACATGCCAAGAGCATTCTAAAAAAATCCTTTCACGTTACGTTTTCAAAAAGAAAAAAAAAATCCTTTCACGTACGAATTTGACTGTATGCTTTGAGCAACTTGCATGTCCTATACCGCTCCTGTTTGATACTCTAACTTAGCTAGAGGTTAGACTAACTCATGACTAACCCTGAACTAACTATAGCCAAAGAGGTGTTTGGGTGACAGGGTTAGATTGACAATAAATGGACTTGATGGAGAGAGAAAAGTGATTTTTCAGTGGTCCCAATGAGAACTATCTCCAGTTAGCACCTCTTGGGTGGGATAGTCTTTTTGGTGGGTTTCGGTGCAACTTGCTCCAATTTAGGGGCTGTTTGGATTGTGACTATCTTTGCCATATGTTGCCACATGATTTTAGCCACGTTTGCCACACTTGTCTTAGTTGAGTTGCTCAAATTGTTATCCACACTTTGGCTTACCTAAGGGAATCTTGCCACACTTTTTGTGTCTATGACACGTGGGGTTCATTGCTCATAAAAAATGCTTGCCTTAGGTGCGGCTAGAACCAAACACCTACCCAACTTGGTCAAAGTTGTCTAAGGTTAGGTATGGCAAAGTATGGCAAGGTGTGGCTAGCAACCAAACAGCCCCTTAAACCCTCATGCTTGGATACTTTAGGGCTATTTGAGCCCCAACTAGCTCAAATTAACTCTAACCCATGGATCCAAACAGGGCCTATGGCCAGTCTCGACGCGGAGCAGTCACGTGCACCGGGAAGCGGCGCTCTCTCGGCCGTCGCGCCACTTCAAAGCCGGCGCCAGTGAGAGGTCGCCTCCGCTCTGGCCGGGCATTAATGTGGCACTGACGCTCCAAGGAGATGCTGACTGTTTCACGCGGGAAGCGCACGCTCGCAAGGGAGTATAGGTTTTGAACCATTTCAGGTGTAGTACTGGTAGTTTGCAAAAACTACTCAATTATTACAGTCAGTTTCCTAAGAAATTGTGGTAAAAAACGTTACTCCATAGCCCGCTTCCCTTCCCCTTCCTCTTCCACCGCCCGCGCACGTCCGCGGGAAGCGACCAGTCAACCCTTATATAGGAGTGCTAGCACAAAAAGATGCATGCATGACCACTAAAATTTCCATATTAAAGCGCTGCTTCGGCGGGAGTATGGTGTATGCTGTTACCTTCGGCCGGGCCATGGCTATCGGGCGACGGTGACCAGAGAAGAGGCGGTGGGAGGGGAATGAATGTAGCTACTGTTTGGGTTCACCGTCCGACTTAAGTAAATGCGCAACATCACGTGTACCCGCGGGTGCACAAATTGCAACATACGTGTCTGCTTAAGTGGGCGTCTCATAACTGGTGTGTGTGAGAGAGAGAGAGATTCTGAGAGACAGAGTGCTTGTGTGCGACTCTACTCTTCGGACATGTACTCAACCTTTTGCATCGGGATATAAGTATAATGGTATTTACTTTAGCTAGTGATTTACGTGGCCATGTTAACGTGGTTGTGTAAAGAAAATGTCACTTCCTGCTCGTGATTTGCGTTATATAATTACAAGCAAGATGCTCGTGCATTGCATGGAACATCAATATGCATTTTTTTTACAAAACATATGTTGTGATTGACCCATGCAGGAGTAATCTCATGTGTAAAAACTAATGATATCTTGAGAATTTTATCGGAAAACCGGTATCTCGAGAATGTCATCGAAAAAATGAAAGATGAGAGATAAGGTGAGTAGGAGTGGAGCGTGGTGGTGACTGGTGGTCGGAATGGGCGGAGGCATGGGGATGGACTGTGCCGGCAGGCGGCAGCGGCCACCATGCTAGATTGTTCCAGAGACTTCCTTTTTTAATTGTTTGAGCAATGAGGTTGTGGGAGATAAGGATGTGGAGAGAGGTGCGAGTATCTTTTGTAAAATTATCATAGTTTGCTTTCTACCCGTCAGATATAGATCAGACGGTCTATATTATCATAGTTTACAAGCTCTGCACCTCCACCCCAACTCTGTCCTCCTTCTGGCAATCTTCGCCTACTATTGCGAGGCTCACGTGGGGGTGAAGCCCTCAGTGGCCCTGCTGCGCCACTACTTCTCCCTCCAGACCTCTCGTGGTTCCGTCTCTGCGTGTGCAAGCTTCATCGCGTACGGCAGCTCCATCTTCATTTCGAATCCCGGGAAAAGGATTGAGGGCTTCAGGAGCAAGTGGGTCTTGGTTGATGCTGGGGCGTCCACCCCCGGCTGGTCTTGCCCACAGGGCACCCCTCGAGCTCCGACGACTGGTCTCGAGTGGAGCTGGTGGATCCCCACACAAGGCTGGTGTTGGAGAAGATGGATGCGGATCTGAGGCCGGCCAACATGGCGGCGGCGAAGCTGACTGGCGCCTCGCTGCTGAGGGAGTTCCTGGAGCATCAGCTGGCTCCGCTTCATCAGTACTCGTTTCCGATGAGGAGGCCCCACCCGAGCCCCGCGGTCCTGGCCGATGAGGATCTGGCCGCGGTCCTCCAGTCTTAGGTCGGGGGCGACGTGGCAAGGCTGGAGGGCGCTCCTATGCCCCTGTTCCTTTGCGAGGACTGGGAGCAGGTTGTGGGGTCCATGCCCGTCTTCAACGGGGAAGGACCTGTGCCCGCGGAGGCTCCCGAGGACCTGGTGGACGTATCCTCCGGCGACTCCAGTGAAGAGAGGGAGGAAGGGGAGCGGGAAAAGGGGGCTGACTCCGAGGCAGAGTCGAGGGCTCCACCTCTTTGGCGCAAGTCCCGCGCTCTCCGCCTCTCTCTGAGTGATGACGACGAGGGTGATGACGAGCAGGGCGGCGGGAGCCTGCCCCCGGTCCCGAAGAAGGACCGGACTGGGCTGATCCCCCGTGGGTCCGCCCCAGCCCCGAGGCGATCCACAGGTGCCCCAGCTGCACCCGCGCTCCTTGAGGCTGATCCTTGCAACCGACTCTCGGGCTTCAAGTACGGCTGGAGGCTGCTCAAGCCTGCTGGCGACGACATGTAAGTGCTTGATCCCTGTCTTGTTTCTTGTTTCGTCACTGAGGCTTGACGTCCGTATCCCCCGGCTAGGCTGGCGCTCACGGCAAAGAAGCCGAAGGGGGCTCCTGAGACTCCATCCGCGGTAGCGCCTCTGCTCGCGAGAGAAGATGAACGTGACGCGCAGGCCTCTCCTGCCCAGGCGTCCCTGCGAGGCCCTGCCGAGCTGGCTGGGGCGAGCTCGGCTCCTATGGCCCTGGCGACTCCCGAGGCGCCCCCGCTTAACGCCGCCACCACAGCCGCTGGGCGCAGTAGGCTCCGCCTCAGGACACCATGGTCATGTTGCCGTCTTCTCCTCCTACCCCGCCGACTGCTGCTTCCCCATCTCCTCCTACTGTCCTGGATCGTGCTGCTGCTGAACTGGACCGTTTGCGGTGGGATCTTCTGAGCGCCGACCCTCGTTTGGTGGCCAGGCGCTTGGAGCTAGCCTCTAGCTAGATTCGCTCTGATGCTTCGATTCGGGCGGCGCTGGTCCAGGCCTCGACGGCCTGTGACGAGGAGAAGCAGGCCGTCCTTGGGGCGAAAGTTGCCCGCGACGCCGCCTTGGGGGAGGCGGCTAATGCCCGAGGTCGTTGCGACGTGCTGGAGGGCGAGCTAAAGGGTCTGCAGGACCGGCTCGCCGAGGAGACTCGCCTTCGCCTAGAGCAGGAGGACGGCATGAAGGCTCGCGAGGCGGCCGTCAAGGACTGGGACGCCAAGCTCAAGAAGCGCCGTGACCGCCTAGGCGCGGTGGACCAAGAGCTGGAGGCGAGGAAGGTTGAGTTGGACGGCAAGGCACGGGTTCTTGCCGAGGATCGTGTGGCCTTTGCGGATATGGAGGAGAAGGCCCGCACTTCACTGAAGACGCTTTATGAGAGCGGCCTGGAGAGCCCGCTGGCCGGCGAGGAGGACGGCCCCGCCAAGCTGCTTCCTTTCCTGGTTCGTGCCCTTGAAGATGTCACCCTTGGCCTTGGCCCTACGGCTGAGGCCAAGGCACGCGTCTTGTCTTCTGCGGCGCTGACACGGGTCTTCACCCACATCTATCTTCGTGACCCCAACGTCGACCTCGACGGCCTGCTGGAGCCAGTGAGTGGCGAGCATGCCGCTGCCGCTGCTGAGGTCATGAAGGGTCGTGCGGAGGCTCTGCTGGGGAAGTTCCGGGCCTTCAGCACCAGGCCGAAGCGGAGCGCTGCTAGCCCGACAGCTCCACAAGGCGAGCCCGCTCCGCGCAACTCCACGGCCGGCAAGTGACTCCGTTGTGGCTCCCGTCCTGCTTTTAGTTTCTACACATGTATCAGGCCTTGGGGAGGCGTTAAAACTTGCATTTGGTGCTGTGATAACAGTATGGACTGTAATATTTGTTTTTGAATTCCTTGAAATTTGCTCTATTTCCTTCCTACTTGCTTGTGTCCTACGCCGGCAGAGCCCGGCCCCGCGCATACCTCAGCCGCCATTAGCCCCGACCGGAAACCAGGACGGGACCAAGGAGTGAGGGGCTACGTGACAAGTTAGGCTCCTGAGTCGCGATGCTCAGGAGTCCCCCTTGGCGCTCGAACAGCAAGTAGGGAGCTGAGATGTGGGGGTGGATCTACCGTTCTACGTCTGCAGAGCCCGGCCCCGCGCATACCTCAACCGCCGTTAGCCCCGACCGGAAACCAGGACGGGACCAAGGAGTGAGGGGCTACATGACCAGTTAGGCTCCTGAGTCGCGATGCTCAGGAGTCCCCCTTGACGCTCAAACGACCTTCATACCTTGGCTCCGCTCGGGGAGGGACGCGCGACGAACCAGGCCCGGGGGGCCTGGCTGGGTGGCGTGCGTCTGGGCGTGACCCAGGCGTAGCCCCCGTGCCCAGCCCCCTCACGCGGCACTCCTGAGGGGAGGCGTTGCGATGAGGCTAGACACTGAGCTCTGGGCTCCCTGAGGTTGATGCGGCCCGGGGGCCACCCTGAGTTGTTTATCACCAGCGCGGATCATAGCGCTTCCGTATGCGTACGGGCATAGCCGCTCCTCGGCAGCGTCGTCAGCCAGCACGGAGCATGGTGCTTCCACTGGTGCGTGGGAGGGGGCTCCCCTCCGGGAGGAGCCTCCGGGGCGTGTACAACCCTGCCCTGACACGTGGCTGGCACAGTAGGGCTTGACGAGGTGTATCTGGGCACCCATGAGCCAGCGCGGGACTCATGGGGCCCTACCTCAAGGCTGGTTGCGCCTGGCTCTGGGCCTTATCTTGGAGTGTGTTCCTGCAAATTTGGCTAGATGCCGATGCTCTACATCCTCGGGTCCCGGCTCTCGGGCTGGTCTCAGCCGTTGCTGGTATGCCGGGGCGCGATGCCGTGGGCAGACCAGAGGGTGAGGGCCGGAGAGCCGGTAGGAGCCCTGAGTCGCGATGCTCAGGCACCCCCCTTTAACGCGCAAGCTGGGTTAGATGTCAAAACTCTACGTCCTCGGGTCCCGGCTCTCGGGCTGGTCTCAGCCGTCGCTGGTATGCCGGGGCGCGATGCCGTGGGCATACCAGAGGGTGAGGGCCGGATAGCCGGTAGGAGCCTTGAGTCATGATGCTCAGGCACCCCCCCTTTAACACGCAAGCTGGGTTAGATGTCGAAACTCTACGTCC
>NC_041389.1:472552543-472564973 GCF_002162155.2 Triticum dicoccoides | reverse complement strand
GTCCTCGGGTCCCGGCTCTCGGGCTGGTCTCAGCCTTCGCTGGTATGCCGGGGCGCGATGCCGTGGGCAGACCAGAGGGTGAGGGCCGGAGAGCCGGTAGGAGCCCTGAGTCGCGATGCTCAGGCACCCCCCCTTTAACGCGCAAGCTGGGTTAGATGTCGAAACTCTACGTCCTCGGGTCCTGGCTCTCGGGCTGGTCTCAGCCGTCGCTGGTATGCCGGGGCGCGATGCCGTGGGCAGACCAGAGGGTGAGGGCCGGAGAGCCGGTAGGAGCCCTGAGTCGCAATGCTCAGGCACCCCCCTTTAACGCGCAAGCTTGCGACATCCAGGAAGAAAAAAGGTACCATGAACATGCACCAAACAACAAGCATGACGAGTCGAAAACATGGCCCTAAGATAAATGCAAGAGGGGTACATGCCACTGGGTCTGACCCGAGCGGCTTGGGGATAATGCAGCCTGAGGGGCGCCCCCAGCAGAGTGAGCTAAGAACATGAAATAAAAGAGATACACGCCACAGGGACGGACCCATGCGGCCTGGGAATAATGCAGCCCTGAGGGCGCTCCCAGCTGGAAATGAAACTAGAAAGATGTCACCTGATGACGCTGAAGACGAAGGGGCGCTGATGCAGCAGACTCGGTGGGCTGCGGGAGCAAATCCTCATGAGCCCCCAGGCCCTGGGGTCTCGGGAGGCTCCGGAGGCGCTGGTGGCTCCTCGCGGACCGTCTCCATCTCAACCAGGACTGCGGAACGCCTGACCTCTTGAGCCTCCAGGATGGCCCTCATGATGCGCTAGTACGCAGCAGTCGCGATCGGCAAGTCGTAAGGCATGCGAACATAGCTGTGGGGCGGGCCCTCGCAGCGTCCCGCTCGTGAAGGCCAGAGGCTCTCCTGAGACACGGCTTGGTTGAGCCCTGGTATGTCGATGCAGACGCGCAGCCCACCATCCTCGCCTGGATGGGGGCCACAGCGGGTAAGTGGCGGCTGCCTCTCATGACCCTTGACTCCTGTAGCTCCTGAATGGCCTTGCTGACGAACTCCTGAGGGTTTGGCCCTCCCTTGCTCCTTCTTGATGGAAACGTGCTTCGAAGCACGCCTCCACGTGGTGCCCAAGCGCCTCCCTCGTGACCTTGGCAAGGTCGACGACCCTCCAGGGGAGAGCCCCCGAGCCCTGCCTGAGGAGGGCGCCAGGCGCGCTTCCCTATGCGATGGAAGGAGGTTCCCCCTGGGCAGGCGCGGGTCCTAAGGGACCTGCCTCCTGAGGGGCCAGGCCGGCCGATGTCTTCTTCTTCTTGGAGGCGGCCTCGGGAAGCCTCCTGCTTCCGCGATCCGGGTCTTCCAGTGATGCGGCCTGAAAGGCTCTCTCCAGGGAGCAAACTGCGTCTCTCTCTTCGCAGGGCACCATGATGACTCCGCCACTTCCTGGCATCTTGAGGACGTTGTAGCCATGGTGGGTTACGGCCATGAACTTGGCCAGCGCTGGGTACCCGAGGATGGCGTTGTACGGCAGGCGAATGTGGGCGACGTCGAAGTCGATGAGCTCGGTGCGGTAGTTGTCGCGTGCCCCGAAGGTGACAGGGAGGCGGACCTGCCTAATCGGGACCGTGGAGCCGTCGGTGACTCCGGAGAAAGGCTTGGTGGGCTGAAGCTGACTATAGGGTACTTGGAGATTGTTGAATGTTTCCACGGACAGGGCGTTGAGCCCTGGCCCCGCCATCGATGAGGGTCCTGGTGACTAGCACGTTGCTGATGATTGGGGAACAAAGCATTGGGAGGACTCTGGCTGTGGCCGCGCACTTGAGCTGATCCGCTGAGCTGAACATGATGGCACACGCCGACCACCTGAGAGGGCGCGTGGCCTCGAGCTTGGGGAGGACTGCATTTACTTCGCGGGCGAACTGCTTGAAGATGCGCTGAGAGGCTGGGGCTTGGGCTCCGCCTAGGATGCATGCGATCGCACGTGGTTCCTGGAAGCCCCCAGCCCCCTCGTCCTGATGACGGTCCTCATTTCTCCTTGGCTGCGGTGGTAGCGGAGGGAGGCCTATGTTACCTTGTGGGCGATCCTCGCGAGGCTGATCCCTCCAGCCTCCCTCGTGAGGCGGGTCCTGCCAGCGATCCTCGTGAGGTTGGTCGCGCCACCCTTGATGTGGGCCGCGGTCTTCCCAGCGTCCTGCATTCCTTCCTCCTCCTTGTCCGTAGCCCTGGTCGCTGCGGTCGGGACACCGGCCAGTCCGTCATTCACACACGGCCCGAAGCTCTTGGCATTCATTGGTGTTATGGGTGTGGAGGTCGTGGTACACGCAGTACCGACTGCCCTTGGAGGATTCGGGCTGATCCCTGCCCCGCTTGGTGTCTGGTTCTGCCGCGAGCACGGCAGCCCCTTTGCGCTTCACGTCCTTGGCCTTGGGCTTCTTCTCTTCAGGGTCTTCGGCAGGCAACTCGAGGAGGGAGAGACGCCCTTCCTCAGCCCTGGCGCACTTGGTCGCCAGGTTGAAAAGCTCCAAGGAAGTGCACAGATCTTCATGCATTGCGAGCTCCTCCTTCATTTTGACGTCATGCACGCCGTCAGAGAAGGCTGAGATGATGGCCTCCTCGGTCACCTCGGGAATCTTGAGGCACGCGTTGTGGAAGCGCTGGATGTACTTTTGCAGGGTTTCCCCTGGTTGTTGCTTGATGCGGCGCATGTCGCTTACGGCGGGCGGCCGGTCGCGAGTACCCTAGAAGTTGGCGATGAAGCGGGTGCGCATCTCGTCCCAGGAGGAGATCATGCCTGGGGCCAGGTTCAGAAGCCAGGTGCGGGCCCCGTCCTTGAGAGCCATGGGAAACCAGTTCGACATGACCTTATCGTCTCCGTTGGCAGCCTCGATGCCTAGCTCGTAGAGCTGGAGGAACTCTAGAGGGTCTGCCGTGTCGTCGTAGCGAGGAGGCAGGTCTGGCTTGAACTTGCCGGGCCACGCGACGGTGCGTAGCTCGATGGTGAAGGCACGACAGCCCGCTGTGGCCACAGGAGGCCTTGGAGGACGAAGGGCTCGGTCCTGCGGGTCCCCGTGCACCGCAGCTGGGTGCAACGCGGGGTCTTGACGTGCTGGAGCAGGAGCGTGGTCGGGACGAGCCGGAGCAGGGAGCGCTCGGGCAGCTTCTCGAGGGCGAGGGACATCCTGGCAGCTCTGCTCGTGCCGCGCTGGTTCCTGACGGGGCGGGTTCCGCCCAGGGACCGCGCGCCTTGGAGCCAGGGCGCCTTCTTGAGGGGGAGGCGACTGAGGCGCCCCAGGAGCTTCATTTCCCCCGCATGGCGGGGCGCGGTGTGGCGAGAAAGATGGCGCGGGGGAGCCCCCAGCGGCGCGGACGAGTTCGCTGACTCGGTCGAGCCATTCTTCGTAGATGTCATCGACTGGGCGGTAGCGCAGGAGCTCGTTTGCCGCGATGAGCGCAGCTCAAGCCTCCATGGCCGCGCGGGGCGCGCGGGACGAACAACCAGCGGGGGTGAGCGAGGGCATAGCAGTACGGCCGTCTCGCCTCATGGACGGGTGCTGGGATGATGCTTGCTACTCATTCCCCGCCGGGTCGGTGGCGGCGTTGACGGCAGGCGACGGGGAACGACGATGGAGCCCGCCGACGGGAGCCGTCTGGGCAACGCGGGAAGCGAGGGCGGCTCGGCGCTCGGCGTGAACCCGGCGTGCGTCAGACATGGTCGCGACGGTCGGAGAAGAACAGGGCGACGGAAGACGAATTCCGGAGCACCCCTACCTGGCGCGCCAAATGTCGGATTTAGGGTTCCGGCAGACCCTTGAGGTTCGAACACTGGGGTGCGCGCGGAGGTTTCTCCTTCTACCTACCTGTTCCTCACCGAATCACTAAGATCTAAACTATGAGAAGAACAACGCAAGAGACACATGGTTTATACTGGTTGAGGCCACCATTGTGGTGTAATACCCTACTCCAGTGTGTGGCGTGGTGGATTGCCTCTTGGGCTGATGATGAAGAATACAAGGAAGAACAGCTTCGCGAGGGTCTGTTCTTGTGGTGGTGTTGTTCCTTTGGAGGGGCTGATTCTAGATGCCTATCTTATCCCCAGATTCCTCTCTCCATCTCTCTCCATCTCTCTCCCCCCTCTAGATATCCCTACCCTGTGGGTGGCTAGTCCTATTTATAGGCGAAGTCCCCGGGCCTCTTCCCAAATATTGAGCGGGAAGGGCGCCAACAATTGGCCAATTTGAAGGGGAACATCTAGTACACTTATCCTGACTAAAGTTGGTCCTCGCGTGTCAAAGGCTCTGGTGGTGATGCCGACTTGGGATCCACGGTGACCTCCATCCTGCCGTTGGACTAGTCTTGGTCTTGTTGCACCGAAATGGATGCCTTTGCTTGATGCTCTCGCCTGCGCTTGCTCCCCTTGCACCAAAGAGGAAAGAAGGACACTGCGCGGGCTGGCGCCCGGCCGGCGCCCTTGGTCGTCATGGCTTGCGTCATGGGCACCTCGCGAGGTACCCCGCCTTGAACTCTCCGCCTCCTCGTGAGCCATCCTGACGAGGCCGTGCCTGAGGAAGCTCCTTGTCGTCCGCCCCGCGAGGCTTGGCCCCTCGCGAGGGTCTTGAGCTTGTGCTGATGAAGATGGGCCGTGCTGGGCCCCCTTTGAGCCACGCCGCAGGCCGCAGGCAGGCAAGTCTGGGGACCCCCGTTCCCAGAACACCGGCAACTTTGAAAGTGAAGAAATTGGTGTGTCCGTGAAGACTTGATATTCATGCGAGGAATATGAAGCTTGAAGACTTTCATTTTCATAGTTTTGTTTTTCTCCTTCTAGAGTCATAGGAAACACCGTACTGTTAAAGGGGGTCGAGGAAATACTAAGGAAAAATTTCCATGTGATGCTCAACTCAAAATCCTACACCTACCAATCGCTTCGAGTGAAGCCTTTGGAAATCTCATATAGTTCAGTCAATTTCTTTAGTGACAGAGACGAAGTTCTTCTGCTCGCTGAGGAATTTGTTCTGACTGAGGAGTTAGGAATTCGCCAGTGCGGATTGCCTACACAATGAGGAACATGATAGCCCTGAGGAATTTGAGAGTCAAATTTCCGACCGTTGCTGTGCTGCGCGCCAGCTGTCCCAAAATATCTTATCCACCTAACGGTCATATCAGACAAGGGCATTTATGTCTTATCATGTCGGGCTTCTCCCTAGGCTATAAATAGCCGCCCCTACAACCACTAGCTGGTTGGCTGCTCCAAGAGAAACTGACACTTGTCATTTGAGAGCAACCCATCCTCCGAGGACTTTGAGCGAAAATCATCAAGTGAGGAAAAACCCAAACCCAAACACCTACAAACCCAAAGTGATTGAGCATCACTGAAGAGATTGATCCTGCGTGGATCCGGCGCTTGTTACCTTTGAAGATTGTGCTTCTTCCAGACGGTTAGGCGTCATGGTCTAGATCGTCCAAGAGGAATTGTGGATCACCGAGTGACCGAGTCTGTGAAGGTTTGGAAGTCGCCTGAAGACTTACCACGAGTGATTGGACGAGGTCTGTGTGACCTTACTTCAAGGAGAATACGGTGAGGACTTGGTGTCCTGAGCTGCGTGCTCAGCGACTGGGTGTCCGAGACTGCGTGTCCTCGAGTTTAAATACTCAGCCGCTCCAACCAGACGTACAACTAAGACAACAGTTGGAACTGGTCTACCAAATCATTGTCTTCACCAACCTTACTGGTTCTATTCCCTCAACTCTTTCATTTCCTCATTACTGTGTTGAGTGATTGTTCATATCTGTGCTTGAAGACTTTGACTGAAGACTTTCTCAATTTCCTCAGTTCAATTTCTTCAGTCTGTTTGTCTTCATCTTGTGTTATCCTGTGTTTACGCTTTCTGTACTCTGTGCTTGTCTTCATTTCATCATGATGACTATGTCTGTATCCTTTTATACTTACTTCTGAGTACTTATTCCACTGCAAGTAGTTCTTCGCTAAGGAATTTCCTCACCGGCAAATTCCTCAGTGAAGAATTCATAAAAATCGCCTATTCACCCCCCCTCTAGTCGATATAACGCACTTTCAATTGGTATCAGAGCAAGGTACTCCCTTGTTCTGTGTGATTTTGGTTTAACCACCTGGAGTTTTAGGTATGTCGACCGCAGGTATGATCAAGGTCTCCGCTGGGTGTCCTACCTTTGATGGCACGGACTACCCCTACTGGAAGAGTAAGATGCGAATGCATCTTGAAGCAATTGACAATGATCTCTGGTACGTTGTGGAAAATGGTGTTCCCTCAGTCACACCTTCCCTGAATGCTGCTGATGTGAAGAGATTGAAGCAACTCGATTCTCAAGCGAAGAATATCATATGTGGTCATCTGAGTAAAGGGCAGTATGGTAGAGTGAGTGCTTTGGAAACTGCTAAGCTTATCTGGGATAGGCTCTCCAAAGTAAACGAAGGAGTCTCAACTCAACGTGACTCTCATGTTGATGTTCTTCGCAATCTCTTCAACCACTTCAAAAGACTCGACAATGAAAATGTTCAGCAAACTTTCGATCGCCTCACTGACATCTCAAATGAGCTTCAAGCGCTTGGCACCATGAGGTGGTGAAGAAATTGCTGAGATCGCTAGATTCCTCTTTTGATACTCTGGCACTTATGATTCAAGAGTGAGCTGATTACAAGTCACTAGATCCCGCCGATATCCTCGAGAGGCTAAATACTCATGAGTTCCAACTTGCTGAAAAGAGAGATCTCTATGGTTCAAGCTATGGCAAACCACGTGCCCTGAAGGCCAAGGTTGTGTCTAAATCTGAATGTGAAGATTCTGGTAGTAGCCTTGGTGATCCTGAAGAATTGAGCCAGGAGCTAGCACTGCTCGTGAAGAAGTTCCAGAAGTTCTCAAGACGTGGTCGCTTTGGAAAATCCTCAAGGAGCAGTGATTCCTCATCAATGACTATAAGAGAAGGCTATGCCACAAATGCAAGAAGCCTGGTCACTACATTCAAGTTTGTCCTCAGTGGGACAAGGAATTAAAGAAGAAGAAATACAAGGATTACAGTTCTGATGATGCCAAGAAGAAGAAGAAATCTTCAAAGTCTTCATCATCAAAATCCTCAAAGTCTTCATCTCACAAGAAGAGCAGCTCCAAGAAGGATCGGGCATTCATTGGCAAGGAATGGACTCTGAAGCTGAATCTGAGGAACATGAGGAAGAGGAGGCATCTGAGGAGTCTGAGTCAGGTGTGGCAAGTCTAGCTCTTGCTACCGCATTTGCCAGCAAGTCTATCTTCAACTCTGAAGAAAATGGCAACACCAACAACGCTGATGAAGATAATGATGACTACGCTCCCACCTATTGCTTCATGGCAAAGGGTGCCAAGGTAACAAAATACCCCTCCTCTGAATCTAGTGAGGATGAATCTGATGAAAATCTTAAGCCTAGCTACTCTAAACTTGCTAAGATTGCTGTGAAACAACAAAAGGCCATTGAGAAACTTCAAAACATGCTAGAAAAAAGTGATGATATGTTGGGTGATGAAATGGACCGCACTAAAGACTTAACTGAAAATCTTCAGAGACTTCAGTCTAAGTTTGACAACCTTCAAAGTCATCATAAAACTCTCTTATCTGATCACGAGAAGCTTTCTTATGAATTTCTTCAAAGAAAGCAAGATCTTGAGAAGCTAAGAGTGAGTTATGAAGATCTTCAGAAGGAGCGCGATTCATTACTTTCTCAACAAATCAGTGCTTCTCAGGAAGAATTTGTTCCTCCATGCTTAAAGTGCATTGAACGTGAATCTGCTAATTCTTCACTTGAATGTTCAAATTCTTCAACTGTTACAAATTCTTCACCTGCCACTGCTATATCTAATTCCTCATCTGAGGACATTGCTAGTGTCACTGACAATGCAGGACTGAAGGAATTGTACACGACAGGCATGTACAAAAGCCTCAAAGGGCATCAGATTCTTTGTGATGTGCTCAAAAAGCAGATCCTCAACAGAAACCCTAAGAAAGAGGGTATTGCCTTTGAGAGGAAACTCAATGCTGATGGAACATATTGGAAGCCTGAGCAGTACCCCAAAACCTCATGGGTTGCTGCAAAGGGACCTCCAGTTGATCCATCCAACTTATCTGGCTTTACATGTGAATCTCCTCATTCTTCTGATGAGTCATTTGACTCCAACTATAAATTGTTCAAAAATCAGAATGGTGAAGTATTTGCTAGATATGTTGGCACTAACTGCAGGAACGGTTCTCCTATGAAGAAAATCTGGGTTCCCAAGAAGTGCCTTGAAAGTCTTCAGGTGAATGTCCTCATGACACCACCTGTCAAGAATATGAACCCCAGATCAAACTCTTCATATGGACCAAATTCTTCATATGGATCCAAGTCCTCATACGGACCAAATTCCTCACATGGATCAAATTCCTCGAATGGATCAAAGTCCTCATATGATTATCATCGTGCTAACAACTCTGTTTTGCAGGGTAGAGCTAAGGGCTATGAATATGCGCATTATTCTTCAAATCATTATGTTCATAAGTCCTCGAAGAATTTCTCTGCTTATTCATATTCTTACCATAACCCCTCTTATATGAAATGAAATGGATTGGCTTCTATGCCACCTTTCTCATATGGTGCTCGTAGAGTGATGAACTATTTGCCACCCCTTCAGATGTGGGTGGTGAAGAAAAAGAACTAAATTCTTCTGCAGGGCCAGGTCTCCAGACGTGATTTAACGTCTGATGAATTTGCTGGGGGCCTGACAAAAATGCCTGAAAGGACGCAAGCGAATCATGATGAAATGAACTTTCATTTCACACGTCCTCACACTGCTTATCTGTGCTATTGCTTAATGAAATTGAACCGATGAACTTGACGTCATATTCTTCACTAATGAAGTATATGAGTTCGTAAGATGCACTAATTCATCTGCAGGATAATCAGCCCAAAGCAAACGAGTGGGTCCTCGATAGTGGATGTACAAATCACATGACTGGTGACAAGAATCTATTGATGGATGCTCCTTTATCACCGTCACATCTGAAGCATATCATCTTTGCTGACAAAGGCAAAAGTCAGGTATTGGGTCTAGGTAAGGTTGCGATCTCAAAAGATCGACACATGGACAAAGTCATGCTTGTCGAGTCCTTAGGATACAACCTCATGTCTGTCTCAATGCTTTGTGATCTTGATATGGTTTTTGTCTTTGGCAAGTATCGTTGTGTTGTGATCATGGAAGCTGACCATTCCAAAGTCTTCGAAGGCTTTAGGAGAGGAGATCTGTATATTGTTGATTTCTCTACAGGACCAGAACCAGCCGCGTGCTTACTTGCAAAAGCTTCAGAATGCTGGCTATGGCATCGACGACTTGGTCATGCTGGCATGAGGAATCTGAACACGCTTGAGAAGAAGAAGCATGTCATTGGCATTGAGAATGTCAAATTCCTCAAGGATCACTTATGCGGAGCTTGTGAAGCTGGAAAGATGACAAAGGCCAAGCATCCAGCGAAGACTATCATGACCACCAGTCGACCATTTGAATTGCTTCACATGGATCTCTTTGGTCCTAATCATTATTCTGCTGTTTCAAATGATGCATCTCTATATGGCTTTGTTATTGTTGATGACTATTCTCGTTACACATGGGTACACATTGTCACTTACAAACATGAAGTGCAGGAAATCTTCAAACGATTTTCCTCGAGGGCTTCAACCAACTTTGGTGTGAAGATCAAGCACATCAAAACTGACAATGGGACCGAGTTCAAGAATTCCGGTCTTGATGGCTATCTTGATGAACTTGGTATTACTCATGCGTTATCTGCTCCTTATACTCCTCAGCAGAATGGCGTCGTGGAGCGCAAGAACAGAACCCTCACTGAAATGGCTCGTACTATGCTTGATGAATACAAGACGCCTTGTCGTTTCTGGATTGAGACAATTGATACTGCGTGCCACGTCATCAATCAGGTATATCTTCACAAATTCTTCAAGAAGACTGCCTATGAACTCCTCACTGACAAGAAACCCAATGTGAGTTATTTCAAAGTCTTCGGTGCTAAATGTTGGATTAGAGATCCTCATCACAATGCTAAATTTTCACCGAAAGCACATGAAGATTTTATGCTTGGTTACGGAAAGGACTCGCACACCTATAGAGTCTTCAACAACGTTCTTCACAAGGTTGTTGATACTGTAGATGTGCGGTTCGATGAAACTAATGGCTCGCAAAGAGAGCACCTACCTTCTGTGATAGATGAACCAGCACCTGGGGATTCTATCAAGTTCAAGGCTACTGAGGATGTCATTCCTACCAAAGAATCAACTGAAGAATTCATTCTAGAACGTGAAGAAAATCAAGCTGATGCACCTGATGAACATGCTGCAGAAAATGGTGCTGAAGAAAATGTTGATCAAATTCCTCGATGATAGCCAGCTCATCCTCGCATTGTAAAATAAGTGCAAGTGGAAAAAATCATCAATGACATTCGAGCACTAGGTCCTCTCACACGCTCAAAAGCTTCACATTTATCTAACTTTTGTGGGCACTATGCTTTTGTCTCCATCACAGAGCCCACTAAGGTAGATGAAGTATTTCTGGAGCCTGAGTGGATTCAGGCCATGCAAGAAGAATTACATCAGTTCGAACTCAACAATGTCTAGGAACTGGTCAAACGTCCAGATCCTCGCAAGCATAATATCATTGGCACAAAGTGGATCTACCGCAACAAGCAAGATGAAAATGGCCTTGTGGTGAGGAATAAGGCACGACTTGTAGCTCAAGGCTACACACAGGTTGAAGGAATTGATTTTGATGAAACTTTTGCACCTATTGCTAGACTTGAGGCTATTCGCATATTACTTGCTTATGCTAACCATCATAATATCACTTTATATCAAATGGATGTGAAAAGTGCATTCCTCAATGGTAAGCTTGAGGAAGAAGTATATGTTGCTCAACCCCCAGGTTTTGAAGATCCAAAGAATCCTGACAAAGTCTTTAGACTCAACAAGGCCCTCTATGGCCTCAAGCAGGCCCCTTGGGCGTGGTATGATACTTTGAAGGAATTCTTCGTGAAGAATGGCTTCACACCCGGTTCACTCGAACCTACTCTCTTTACTAAATCTTATGATGGTGAACTGTTTGTGTGCCAAATATACATTGATGATATTATCTTTGGTTGTACTAACCAATGTTATAGTGATGAATTTGCCTATATGATGAGTGAAGAATATCAAATGTCTATGATGGGAGAGTTGAAATTCTTTTTAGGTCTTCAAATTCGTCAACAACACAATGTCATATTCATATCTCAGGAGAAATATCTCAAGGATGTTCTGAGGAAATTCGGCATGCAAGATTGCAAAGGCGTCAAAATTCCTATGCCCACAAATGGCCATCTATGCACTGATGAAAATGGTATTGACTTCGATCACAAGGTATACCGCTCCATGATTGGTTCTTTATTGTACTTATGTGCATCTAGGCCAGATATAATGCTTAGTGTTTGCATGTGTGCCTGTTTTCAAGCTGCACCGAAGGAATCACACCATAAGGCTGTGAAGCATATTCTTCGATATCTAGCTCACACACCAACACTAGAATTGTGGTACCCCAAGGGCTCTACTTTTGATCTCATTGGATATTCTGGCTCTGACTATGCTGGTGATCGTGTGGACCGCAAGTCAACATATGGTACTTGTCATTTCCTCGGACGATCTTTGGTCTGTTGGTCCTCGAAGAAACAGAACTGCATATCACTGTCTACTGCAGAAGCTGAGTACATTACTGCTGGTTCTTACTGTGCTCAACTGCTATGGATGAAGCAAACCCTCAAGGACTATGGTGTCAACGTGAAGAATGTGCCTCTCCTCTGTGACAACGAGAGTGCCATCAAGATTGCTCACAACCCAGTTCAGCACTCGAAGACAAAGCACATTCAGATTCGTCATCATTTTCTTCGTGATCATGTGTTGAAGGGCGACATCTCCATCGAGCATGTGAAAACTGAAGAACAGCTGGCTGATATCTTCACAAAGCCCTTGGATGAGAAGAGATTTAGCAAGTTGCGGTGTGAGCTAAATATCCTAGAATCTTCGAATGTTCTTTCAAAAAGGACACTCATCCTATGATGACTTAGATGTGCAACACATGAAGAAACATTTTTCTTCAATCAATGAAGAATAACACTCTAAGTGTGAAGAAATTAATGAAGAATTTGATTCTCAGAACCCTACGACAATTTTACGCGGTGCCTGAAATCATCATTCTTATACAGTGGGTCACGCCACCACCAAAGTTGAAAATCTTCATTTTTGAAATTCCTCAGTTTTTGAAAATTTTCAATTTTTCAAATTCTTCAACTTTGAAAATCTTCACTATTCCCATCGTTTTTCTTCATTTGGCTATATATATATATATATATATATATATATATATATATATATATATATA
>NC_041389.1:472533905-472552066 GCF_002162155.2 Triticum dicoccoides | reverse complement strand
TGGGTTTATGCCCTCTACAGCATTCACTTATGGCTATTTCTTCAAGTTGCATTTTCTGCTAAGTGAATGTGATCGGACCCTTCCCCCTCTATGCTATACTCAACCCAATCTATTCAAAAATTCGTCATGTGCGTTCTATTTGAAACTCGTTCAAAATCTTCACTGTGTCCTCGTCAGCTGAAGAATTTGCGAACGGAACTTTTAACTAATCTTATCCAAAATTTTAGGTTTTACCGCTCAAACCGTTCTGCATCCCATGATAGATTTATCTATTCACCCACGATCAAACATGATCTCCACTTCTCAGTATGTGGGTGATACATGTCAATCGGATGAGAAGGGTCAGGGGCATGTTCGTCCTAAATCTTCGGGCAAACAGTTTTTCACTGCGACTATAAATACCCCCACTCCCCTTCCTCACTTCCTTTACTCTGCTCGATCTCTCTCTCTCTCTCTCTCGCTCGAGCTTATCAAACCCTAGCGCCGCCGCTACTCCATCGTCGCCGGTGAGGAAGAGCTTCACTGCCTCAACCTCGTCGCCGTCGTACTCGCGCCGGCCGTGGAAATCTTCACTCCACCGCCGCCGTAGCTGTCTTCCTCTGCCGAGTTAGGGCGTGGAAGATCTACACCGACGAACTTCACTGTTCTACTTCACAGTTCATCGTGTTCTTCATCAAGGGTAATTAAAAGTTACTTTTACTGCCCTCTTGATTCAGTTTTTCACAACAAAATCTTCAAAGGTGTTTTATTCTTCAAATCCTCACACACAAAACACCTCACTAGTCATCTGTTCTTGATTCGTTTCTCTAAGCATCATTTTTCTTCAAGATTCTTCAATTGTGTGGATCCTCAATCTATACAACTCTGGAACCTAAGACAAAGAACGCTTAGTGAAATTCTTCAAGGCTCATCTGGTCAAATTCTTCAAACTTGTTCTTTTTGAAAAACCTTCTGAGAATGCATATGACCTCTCCAAATTCCTCGCAACTATACTCTGTTCACAGGTACTCATGTCCGCTACTGAATCACTAGGTTCTCATAAACTTAACTCATTTGCAGCATTCCTCGAAGAAAAGTTGCATACTTCTTCAGAAAATTCGATTGTTCAAATTCCTCATCTGAAGAATATGGCAGACGGTAAGAAGCCGTAGAAAGGAGGAAAGAAGCTTGAGGTCATGACTGCTTTTGAAATACCTGAGGCCATCTATGCTGATTATTGCACACCTGATGAGGCTAAGTTCGGAAAGGAAACTAAAAATCAGCGCAAGGTGCGCATACAGAAGATTGAGAGGAGATGGGCACGAGAATGGAGGGAGTACAGACATGTAACTCCGAAGTATATGAAGAAATTCACACTAAATCCTCCATGCCCAAGAGCTCCATTGGCACCTGGCCAAGAAGCTGACTCCACCAGCATCAAGCGTGGTGAGGACTTTCCTGAAGAATGGGCCAAGCGCAAAGCCAAGTTGGCGAGACAAGCCAAAGAAGCAGTGAGGAAATTCAATAAAGACTCTGCTGCTGCTGCTGCCACTCAGGCCTCTATGAGGCCAAGAAAATCAATGGCAAAGAAGCCCGCTCACAAGCCAAGTGCTTCACCAACTATGCCCTCACGGCCAAGTTCCTCAGCAATGCCCTCACGGCCAGAATCTTCAAAGCCCTCATGGCCAGATTCTTCAAAGCCCTCACGGCCAGTTCCTCATGCTGCTCCTGCTCCTCCAAAGTCCTCTGCTCCTCCTCCAAAGTCCTCAGCTGCTCCGGCAAAGTCCTCAACACCTGTACATCTGGCCACGTGCCAAAGGACTACATGCATCTCTATTGCCTCTGGTGCCTCAACGAGTTCCTCAGCTGCACCAAAATCTTCATCAGGCCCCACTCTGCTGAAGACAAAGGCGACGGCTGGTCGAGGTCCTCGGCCAAGTCGGAAGAAGAAACAGGTTGCCTTCCAAGTGCCATCTGACGATGAAGCTAATGATGATGAACTTGTAGAAATCATAAGAGACAGGCAAGAAAGGGCTGCTAGAGCCAAACGCACAAATGTGCCACTGCTTTTGGATCCAAGGGCGATCCTCGATTACATTGATCTCTGGCACAAGGATCCAAATACTCCTATGCCTCATTTCAATTTGACTCCTGGTAAAAGTCACATGCTGACCCATTTCATCACTGAAGAGAAATGGAAATTTGAGAAGGCCAGGCAGATCAAGAAGGCTCAGTTCAGAAAGGAGAAGTTCCTGAGGAAAAACGTTGTCAAAATGACAACTGATGAACTCCTTCAGATCCAGTCTGAAATCAAAGCCCTGAGCGATGATTTCAATGCTTACTATGCTGATTGGCAAGGAGCCAAAGTTAGGTTTGTGAAACTGACTGAAAAGTTTACCAGTGTTGCAGCCCCATCGCAACAAGAGATTCCTCAAGCTGAAGCTTCTGCTCAGCCAACTGAAGAACATGCCAGCACCGCTGATGACATTCAAGCTGCTGATGAAAATGCTAGTTCCAGGGCTGATGACTCCATTCCAGCCGCTGAAGAAATTGCCAGGGCATCCACTAGTGGTGCGCCCGAAGAAACTGAAGAAGTCATGGCAACTGCATCAGTTGCTCCTGAAGAAAATCAACCAGATTCCTTAGCTCCATCTGCGCCTACACCAACTCCAATTCTTCCATGTGCATTTGATGTGCAGAAGACCAAGGCTGCAGAGTGAGCTGCAGTGAAGAAAAGGAAAGCATCAAGTGCTTCAGAATCTTCAGCTCCAAAGAAGATGAAGCCTATGACCAGCTCATTTGAAAACCCAATTGATGTTGTTCCGATTTCAACCATGTCATCAAAGGACCTTGTTCCTTTTGGTGAAGAATATGTGATCCCAGCGGACCTGATGAAGAACCCCAATCTGCTGCTTTGTCAGACCAGGTTGATGAAGAAATTGAAGTGGATACGATCCCTTCAACGCATGTTGCTTCCTCGCCAATGCCTCAGTTCACAGCTGAAGAGGCTGGCGTTGAAGAAAATGAAGATGAAGACATGGACATTGGCTGCACAACACCCGTGATGAATGATGACTTTTGGGAAAGTCAGCACCCCAATACTCCAGTCTTCACCCCGTTACAACAAATACCTCAGTCCCCTGCACCAACCGTTCAAATGGGCTCTGAAGAAATTCATCCCACCTTGTCTGTACATGAAGAAATTCCAGCCACTAGTGCTGAAGAAACTGCTGTTGCTGCTCCTTTGAACACACAGACTGCCACTAAAGAGGAACCAGAAATTCCTCAGCCTGAAGAACCTGAGATTGCGATTCCATAGGTTGTGATGCAACTCACTGACACTCCCATGCCCAAGCCAACGGATCCATTCTCAAAGAAGCAAAAGTTCAAGGCTGAAGATTTCTTCAGCGAGCATGTATTCATCACAGATTACAACCCCTGTGACTCTGCTCGCATAAGGAAGAGGCGTTTCTGGACTGCTAGTCTAGCCAATTTCTATTCCTCAGTACTGTTCAACAAAGACAAAGTCTTCGATCATGAACATATTCCTCATGTGGACATGGAGTCTCTGCCGTGCTTCGACCCTGTCCTCAGTGTTCTTCATGATGTTGGATTGTTAAATTTCTGCACTGACATCTGTGATTGGAATGAAGAACTCATTCTTCAATTCTATGCAACGCTGCACCTCACAGGAAATTCTGAAGATGTGAATTCATGGTTGCTAGACTGGATGTCTGAAAATACTCACTACAAGGCACCAGCTACTGAATTGCTTCGTGTCTTACCACTCAGTCCTCCCCTTGATGGTGCTCGTTGCGTCTATAGTGAACCTGAGCTTTCAAATCATTACATGTAAGTGCTGATGAAGCCTTTGAAGCCAGGGCAGGCCCCTCGAACCAAATTCCTCGTCAGGGAATTACTGTATGTTCCTCGGACTGTCTATCGCATTCTGACGAAGACAATGAGTCCTATCAAAGGCCACGACTCAAATGATGAAGAGGTCGTTGGCATCATGAAGAATATGCTTTTCAATATCATTCATGGGCTTCCCGTCAACTTCCATGATTTCTTCATGAGGACTCTGGCTAATATTGCTATGTCACCATTTGAGCTGAAGCCTTATGCACCATGGATTATGAGATTCATCAGGACAAGGTCTTCACTCAATTACAAGGCTGACACTCTGAACCACGGCAGCTACTTGCCTTCAATTGAAGTCCTCAAACGGACATTTTCCTCAGCCGATGACAAAGGCAAGGCAACTGCTGTGATAGATGAAGGCATTCGTCCATTGGATGGTCAATTTCGCAAGGCTGCATCCTACTCCACCAATGATGACTCTGCCACACATGACTCTGCCGCTAAGAAAAATCCTCAAACCACAGCACCCAGGGTGATGACTTATCGTGAGTTACTCCTCATTCTTCATCAGAAAGTTGATCGCAATCATAAATGGGTCAAGCGCCAGTTTGGTTCAATTCTTCACAACATGATATCAACACACAATGCAGTGAAGAAAAACCACTACTACCTCCATGAAACCTTCAACTGCACCTAGGCTGTTCTATCTCATGTCTAGAGTGCTGCAGATCTGAAGAAAATGGGTCTCAAGGAAGAATTTGACTGGTCTGCACCTCCACCGAAGAAATTCAAGAAGGTCAAGGTTCCTTCCTTGGTGGCCAGCTCCTATTCTTCATCGCGCGACACTGATGAAAATGAAGACTTGGACGACACTGCAGCAGGCCCTACTACGACAACCAACCCCGACACAGCTGGCGCTCCTCCCTCAACTTGATATTCTTCAGGGGCGTTAGTCCTCAGTTTCGAACCTTTTGGTCATTTGATGACAAAGGTGGGGAAATTTGAGTTAGTCTTCAAGCGGGTCTATTATATGCGCGTTTTTGCTAAGTTACAACTCTCGTTCTTCTAAAACCTTATTGGATCGAGTTGTAAACTTAAACACGATGGTGCTCTGATACTTTTGACGCACTGTGCTCTGATACTCTTGATGCATTATTCAGCATGCTTGTTCCTCATTAATATTATTGCACGCATGCTGAATTTCATCAGGCGCCATATTTCATCATGCATTTCAAATTCTTCATATTATATGTCAAATGCGTGTATGAATTACAAGATATAGGGGGAGATCTCCATGATTTAACTCTTCAAGTGTGCATTGCTTCAAAAGCAAATTCCTCACTATGCACATCTTCAGGGGGAGTTCTTCTATATCTTGCAATCAAATTCCTCAACATCAGTACTTACACTTCATATGTTTATCCCCGTTGAAAACTTAACCTATATTGTCATCAATCACCAAAAAGGGGGAGATTGTAAGTGCATCTAGTGCCCCTTAGTGATTTTGGTGTATTGAAGACTTATAGGTTAAGGGACTAATGCGTTTGTGAGTGTACACAGGTCTATAAGTCTATGAGGAGTTTGATATTTATAGAGAAAGTCGTCCCCTAAAAATGTATATCTTCGACTGAAGATTTTGGTATTCCTGAAGACTTTCATGAAGACTTGAAAGTGAAGAAATTGGTGTGTCCGTGAAGACTTGATATTCATGCGAGGAATATGAAGCTTGAAGACTTTCGTTTTCATAGTTTTTTTTCTGCTTCTTGAGTCATAGGAAACACCGTACTGTTAAAGGGGGTCGAGGAAATAATAAGGAAAAATTTCCATGTGATGCTCAACTCAAAATCCTACACCTACCAATCCCTTCGAGTGAAGCCTTTGGAAATCTCATACAGTTCAGTCAATTTCTTTAGTGACAGAGACGAAGTTCTTCTGCTCGCTGAGGAATTTGTTCTGACTGAGGAGTTAGGAATTCGCCAGTGCGGATTGCCTACACAGTGAGGAACATGATAGCCCCGAGGAATTTGAGAGTCAAATTTCCAACCGTTGCTGTGTTGTGCGCCAGCTGTCCCAAAATATCTTATCCACCTAACAGTCATATCAGACAAGGGCATTTATGTCTTATCATGTCGGGCTGCTCCCTAGGCTATAAATAGCCACCCCCTACAACCACTAGCTGGTTGGCTGCTCCGAGAGAAACTGACACTTGTCATTTGAGAGCAACCCATCCTCCGAGGACTTTGAGCGAAAATCATCAAGTGAGGAAAAACCCAAACCCAAACACCTACAAACCCAAAGTGATTGAGCATCACTAAAGAGATTGATCCTGCGTCGATTCGATGCTTGTTACCTTGGAAGACTGTGCTTCTTCCAGACGGTTAGGCGTCATGGTCTAGAGCATCCAAGAGGAATTGTGGATCGCCGAGTGACCGAGTCTGTGAAGGTTTGAAAGTCGCCTGAAGACTTACCACAAGTGATTGGACGAGGTCTGTGTGACCTTAGTTCAAGGAGAATACGGTGAGGACTTGGTGTCCTGAGCTGCATGCTCAGCGACTGGGTGTCCGGGACTGCGTGTCCTCGAGTTTAAATACTCAGCCGCTCCAACCAGACGTACAACTGAGACAGCAGTTGGAACTGGTCTACCAAATCATTGTCTTCACCAACCTTACTGGTTCTATTCCCTCAACTCTTTCATTTCCTCATTACTGTGTTGAGTGATTGTTCATATCTGTGTTTGAAGACTTTGACTGAAGAATTTCTCAATTTCCTCAGTTCAATTTCTTTAGTCTGTTTGTCTTCATCTTGTGTTATCCTGTGTTTACGCTTTCTGTACGCTGTGCTTGTCTTCATTCATCATGATGACTATGTCTTTATCATGTTATGCTTACTTCTGAGTACTTATTCTGCTGCAAGTAGTTCTTCGCTAAGGAATTTCCTCACCGGCAAATTCCTTAGTGAAGAATTCATAAAAATCGCCTATTCACCCCCCCTCTAGTCGATATAACGCACTTTCAGCCAGCCTACTAGGGTCCTCAAAATCTTGTGGGCCTACAGCTGGGCCGGCCCATTAATGTCGGCAAAATCTCGTGGGCCTTTAGCTGGGCCGGCCCATTATGATCCGCAAGAATCTTGTGGGCTTTACCTGGGCCGGACCATTATGGCACACAAAAATCTTGTGGGCCTTTACCTGGGCCGGCTCATTATGGCCCGCAAAATCTTGTGGGCCTTTAGATGGGCCAGCCCATTATGGTCCGCAAAATCTCGTGGGCCTTTAGCTGGGACGGCCCATTATGGTCCGCAAAATCTTGTGGGCCTTTAGTTGGGCCGGCCCATTTAAAATTGATGGGTCGGTCCACGTGTCAACATATCATAGGCGCGTCTCGCCCATTGGATGAGTGACACCTGTGCCAACGCGGAGCTGACACGTGTCTCCTCCAGCCAATGATGATTTTACACGTCGAAAATCCCCATTGGCCGGGGATGTTAACGGGTTATCGGATCCAAAACCCGACCCGATAGCTTAACGGTTTTCCGTTACGGTGGATGCCACGTGTCGGTCACCCTTGACGAAAGCACTTCTGTGACGCGTGATTTGTCGTCATGGAAGTGGACACTTCCGTGATGATAATTTCGGTAATGTCATGGAACACTTCTACGACAGCACAGGTATGACTATCTTGATTCTGTCATAAAATCGTCATGGATGTACATGCATGACAAAAAACGCAACCTACTGTGACAAACACGTATCATCACGGAAGTGTATTTTTTTTGTAGTGCTAGCCTATCGAATACTAGCATCTTCATGCAGCTCCAACCATCTTGCAGCATGTAGAAGAGTAAAGAATAGCATTTTAATATTTAACAAACATGTTCTAGCATCAACGCCCAGAGATCCTTCCCCGACTCCCTACGGGAAAGCAATCTCGGAGCCACATATCCATCACATATCTCAAGTATCCATTTCTAGTTATATTAGATCAGGATACAAGTCTGAACATCCGTTATCGTGGACACGACTATTCGAATAGATAATTTTCCCTGCAGGGGTGCACCACATTTTCCAACACGCTTGATTACTCTGACCAGACACACTTTTCTAAGTCAATGCCCGGCCTCGGAAGATCAACAAGTCGCAGCCCTACCTAGGCTCAGCAGAGAGGTCCCCGCCAGTCTACATCCTAAGCACTTCGGGGTCTTGGGCCCACCGCCCGTAGCACTCCGGGTCATTGTGCGACGAGCCGGGATGAGCACCACCTCATCATGGATTGCACTGTCCCGACAGGCCCATGATGCTAAACTGGATGTCTGACAAAGCTTCAGCTGATACTACGACGCCGAGGCCCATAACTATTCTCGCGTGGTGGTTAGTGAGTAAAGGCCAAAGGCCAACTCAAAACAAATACCCAAACCATTAGTGCATTGGGGGCTCGCGGAGACGAGCAAAGACTCACGATAATGTGACCCCGTTGCCCCGTCTCGTGAACTTACGGCAAGGGCCCAGAATGCCCGGCCGTGCCTCGTAGAAAACTCACGGGTGGTCTACGGGCCCACCCGACTTTCACATCAACTTGCGAGTACCCCTCAGGGCCGACCCGACTTCAACAATGGTCTCAAGTAAAGTCCGGGTAACCATGTGTCCAAAACATCAAGGGGAAAACCCGAGGAATCACCCTTGGAGGATTCCACTCGATGTAATCATCAAGGTGAACGTGGGAGGAACCACCCTCGGGGTCCACACTTGAGAGGTTGCACGACAGAGTCATATCAGGGGTGGTGAAGGAGGAATCACCCTCGATGACCACGATCGAGTAGCTACACTACAGAGTTATCATCAGGAGTGCGTTACGAGGTATCACCCTCGGCACTCGATAGTATCTCTGCAGAGTCGGGCAACAAAGGGGGGTGTGATGTGATGTGAGGTGTCAGGCTCTGGTCGTCGACCACGTTGATCGAGTCATCGATGATGAAGCAGGGCAACGAAGACAAGGTGGGGGTCACTTATGGATCACTAACCAACCTATACTAAGCATTTTAGGATAAGCAGGTAGGTAACCATACCAGGTACAAAAGCAGGCTATCCATCAGAATAGGAGCAATCAATTACAGTAGCAAAATCTAATGCAAGCAAGAGATAGAATGAAATGGGCGATATCGGGATGATCACAAGGGGGGGCTTGCTTGGAAGCTCCGCTGAAAGGGAAGACGTGTCGTCGGTGACGTAGTTGATCACATGGGCATCAACAGCAGTCTTGGGGTCTACCGGAGAATAAGAGGGGGGAAGAAATAGTAAATACAAAGCACATAGATGCATGACATGACAATAAGTGGTGCTAGGAGTGTTCTAATGTAGGGCTACGCGATACCAAAGAAGGGAGAAAACATCCGGGAATGTTTTCCCGAAGTTTGCATTTTCAGATAGATCAAACGGAGGGGGACGATTGCAAGTTTGCTATGCTAGGGATGCGAGACAGACGAACGGAGGGCGTATTCGGATTTGTCTTGTTGTTCTGAGCAACTTTCATGTAGATAGTTTTTCGATCCGAGCTACAAATTATTTTCTATAATTTTCCAAATTTTAAGCAATATCAGGTAACTCTCTGAAATTTCTGCCAAGACTAAGAATTCGTCAGTTTTAAACATCACTTAGTTGTTCTCAAAAGGCGACAACTATTGTTCTGTACATCCTATGATTTTGTGCCTTATATCAATTTTGATCATTTTATGTGAACTACAAGTTAGTACCATTTACATCCATGATAGAGTTTAGTTGCTTGATCATCAACAACTCTAAAGTAGCTATGAGAATAAAGCTGTTTTTCATTTTTTCTATTAACAGAACATAGCATTTTGCGATTTTCATAGGATTTAATCCATGCATCAAAAGGATTTGGTCCAGTGCGATAAAATGGAGTTTGTCAAGTATACATTCTACTATTTTATTTTGGGTTGTTAGTAGTTGTTTTACTGCAGTTTAGGGGCTATCTAGAGGGTTAGTCGTCATAGATTTAGAAAAGCTAGCTAGCAGCTACAGTAGCTAGCAATAGTACAGTAGAGGAGGAGCAAGCGGGCGGGGGTGCTGCAGCAGGGGAGGCAAGGCCGTGCGTGGGGCGACGGCGAGGCGAAGCAGGCGGTGCAGGCGACAGGGAGCATGGGTGCCCAACGAAGGGTGAGGTGGTGCTAGCAGGCAGTAGCGGCGGCATCAGCATGGAGCAGCATGCAACAATAGCAGAGGAGCAGCAGCAGGAGCAGCATAGCAGCGATTAGAAGGCGAGGAGGGAATAGCCACGTGCTCGCGGGGGCGTGGCCAGGGAGCGATGGGCGCGAGCTGGGGCACGCGCAGGCGGCCAAGGGCATGGCTGTATGTGGCCAGGGGCGCGAGGGAGCACGGACAATGACGCGGTGAGCATGAGTGTCCGTGTCAAAACCGGCGGATCTCGGGTAGGGGGTCCCGAACTGTGCATCTAAGGCTAATGGTAACATGAGGCGGGGGACACGATGTTTACCCAGGTTTGGGCCCTCTCTATGGAGGTAATACCCTACTTCCTGCTTGATTGATCTTGATGATATGAGTATTACAAGAGTTGATCTACCACGAGATCGTATAGGCTAAACCCTAGAAGCTAGGCTGTGATTATGATTGTTGTTGTCCTACGGACTAAACCCTCCGGTTTATATAGACACCGGAGGGGGCTAGGGTTACACAGAGTCGATTACAGAGAAGGGAATCTACATATACGAATTGCCAAGCTTGCCTTCCACACAAAGGAGAATCCCACCCGGACACGGGACGAAGTCTTCAATCTTGTATCTTCATAGTCCATCAGTCCGGCATAGGCATATAGTCCGGCTATCCGAGGACCCCCTAATCCAGGACTCCCTCAGTAGCCCCTGAACCAGGCTTCAATGACGATGAGTCCGATGCGAAGATTGTCTTCGACATTGCAAGGCGGGTTCCTTCTCCGAATACTCCAAAGTTGATCTTGAACATAAGAATCGTGCCCGGATTTGCAAAACAAACTCCACATACCACCGTAGAGAGTACAATATTCCACGAGTCTAATCTGCTGACAACTTTTCCATAGGGTGACATCACGCCGTGGCCCGGTCATTATTCGAACCGTTTTCTCAACCTGCTACTGCACATCCTGCGAGGCGGTTTTATAGGCATGTCTTGTCGAAGCAGAGATCATGTCCCCTTCTCACGGGATTCTCATCAATACGTGCGTGGGTAACCCAACCGCGCCATTAGCATGGCGCTTGGGGAATAAGCGAGTTTCTAGGGCAAGTGGGGAGGCACATGACTTATGCTGCCTTTATAAAGAGATAAAGATTCCCCTTTTTTCACCCCACGCCTTCTTCTTCCTCTGCTCATCCATTCTCGAGGTCGAATGCTCAAGCTTTCACCTTCTCCGCAAAAACATCCCGAACAGGTCCAGAGCAGGAGGCAAGTGGATGGCCTCCTCCGTTAAGAAGGGGGACATCAAGAAGCTTCGGGAGGCCGGATACTTGTCCAAAGACATCACACATCGGCTTCCGGTCGAAGGGCAGATCATCCCTACCCCGAAACCCCAGGAAAGGGTAGTTTTCCTCTCCCACTTCGTCCGCGGGTTGGGATTCCCCCTCCACCCGTTCGTCCGCGGACTAATGTTCTACTACGGGCTGGACTTCCATTATTTGGCCCCCAACTCCATCCTCAACATCTCGGTGTTTTTCGTTGTGTGCGAGGCCTTCCTCCGCATCACACCTCACTTTGGCCTATGGCTGAAGACCTTCAACGTGAAGTCAAAGGTGGTGAGCGGCCAACAAGCGGAGTGCGGAGGCGCCATGGTGTCACGACCGGTTTTCCGGGTAATAAATTTCCAGAAAAGACCGTCGTGCTCATCAGCCCCAGGATTACTATTAGCTGATGAGGCTCCAACTTGATACAGAAATTCCAAGCAGAAAACAAAATATGTAGTACAAGGCCATTCTGGCCTATGAGTACAACAAATGGTTTCTAGTGGTTGATGGCGGAAGTGGGTTGTGAAACATTAGTGTCTATGGGACTCCATTTCCCACGGGAACAGCTGACCAGGTTAACTCCTATCTTCGCGAGGCTGCTATCTCCATTACTTAGGTTCCGGGGCTGTCATCGCGTCACTCCTCTTCGTGCAAGAAAATCTGGCCAAGACAATAGCCAGGGACAAGCCAGTGAGTACTTTGAATGTACTCGCAAACATTATGAACACAGGTATAATATAACAATGATGTGCTGAAAATATTTTATGCTCATGACGTCAGTCACAAAAGATAAATAAATCTCTGATGCGTGCAAGCAAGTTATTTATAAAATTGCAATAACATAGTAGTATTAAAATTTATGAAATAAATAACAAGCAAAGCTACAGTCGGGCGTCTTAGCGACACCACATAAAGGGCTTTAAAAGAAATGCCACAGTCGGGCGTCTGAGCGACACCACATAAAGGGCTTTAAAAGAAATGCCACAGTCGGGCGTCTGAGCGACACCACATAAAGGGCTTTAAAAGAAATGCCACAGTCGGGCGTCTGAGCGACACCACATAAAGGGCTTTAAAAGAAATGCCACAGTCGGGCGTCTGAGCGACACCACATAAAGGGCTTTAAAATAAACAATCATAGTGAATATCCCGGAGGTAGAACCATCCCAGAGATACTCGATAGTAACAATAATATCACGGGTTAGTCAACAATAATAATAATCATAATTATCACAAGTCACAGGTAGTAGTTCCAGTTCTGGTTAACAGTTTCACCTCCGAAGACCGACACTAAGACCGACACTTGACCCATCCCAGACTGTAATCCTTAACCATGGACACGGCTATTCGAATAGGTTTAAATCTCTGTAGAGGGTGTACTCTTTACCCACGAGTAACGGATTTCTTTAGTCCATCAAGACTAATTCTGTCTATGGTCTTTTTGTTGAAAACACACCTAACTTGCACACACCAGCTTATCTCACATGTGTCTGGAATCACCCACGACACCTGTTAAGCAAACTCTAAGTGGGGAGGCTACAACCTCGCGTAGCATGGGATCAAATTTATATCGCGCGCTCTAAGGGGTGGCCTCCCCTCCCGGTCCCAACCTGAAACACCCATGCCCCCGGACCAGGTGGCCTGCCTACCAGCTACAACCGGTATCTTCCACCATGGCCTCTCTGTACGGTGTGTGCTAGAAAGAGGTTGACAACTTACTGAACCGTACTCTACTTGCTTTAGAGACGAGTGGTAGTACGAAACAAGTATGGGGGTTACTGGCACAAGACTCGATCTACGGTCGACTCAGGAGGTTCAAGTATTCCCTGCATGATTAGCATGACGAATATATTTCAACCAATAGAGTCACCGCTCATATCACCTTGCCATGCCATACCAGACATAACCGTCCCGACGGAGACCGGCGACAAACTCATGCCTACCCAAGGCAGAGGTTTTCCCGGGTTCCTGCCGGTATGCATGCTAGGCACATGAGGGTGATTATCATCACACGTGTGTCCATTTCCAACAGCATGGAAATCAATAACATGCACCCATGCATATGATCATATCACATGAAATAACAAGTTTCTCCAAAGTGAGGTGATGTTATGAACGTGTCATCGAACACACAAAAATATTATGCCGGGGTTCAGAATGCTTACCTTCAATGTGTGGAAAGGCAGGGTGCACTCCAAAACTTGAAACATTTCTCCTCTCTTCAAAAATCCTATTTTAGCAATATAAAAGAATTAACACACAAAATAAAAATAGCACCAAAAGTTGTTCTGAAATTTTTTCAAATAAATCTTAAAATAAACTAGGTGAAATTTGAGAGAGGTAGGAAAAAGAATTAATTCATTTGGAGTTATATTTAAAAAGATAGAGCCAGTCAAAGATTTGGTCAAATCTGACTTTAAATAAAACAGAAAAAGAAAAACGTTTCAGATAGAAATACGCTTTCGGTCATAGGAGGCGTACTTGAGGTTTTACGCCTCCACTTAAAACACGTGGATCGGTGCGGGGGTCACTGACAGTGGGTCCAGGGGGCCCACTGGTCAGGTTTGACTAGTCTTCTCCCTCCTCTTCCTCTGTCCCGAGCCGAGGCGGGGCGTCCGGCGATCGTCGCCGGCGAACGGCGTTCCTTCGCGGGCATCTGAGCGCAGGGATGGATCCGCCACTCCTAGGCGGTCCTTCCGGTGGTCGCAGGGTCGCCGGGGGTGGAGGGAGTCGCCGGCGGCGAGCTCCGTGGCGGAGGGGGCTTCGGTGACAAAGTGATTTGGTGGCGGCGATGGCTCCCGATCAAAATCAAGTAGGGGGTTGGGTTCCTGGAAGGAAGGAGGTGTTCTTGGTGAAGATAAATGGGAGGGAGAGGCCCTGGTGGCGCTGGAATGGACGGGACAGTGGCGGCAGCAGGAGTTGCCGGAGATGAAGAAGACGACCTCCTTAGGTCGATTGGCTGCCATGGGGATACTAGGGAGGTGGACTGAGGTTGCATGCGTGCTCGGATGAGTTAGGGGGTCCTTATATAGGCGAGGCAAGGCGGTTCCGCGGCAGCCGGCGATAAGGACGATGGCGAACCGCCTCCCTGTAGCGTCAGGGCGACGTGGCGATGACGGGAGCTAGCCGACGAGCGGAGGATAAGCTTGCGCTGTTCCTTGGGGCAGGTGGCGAGCCCGGGTGGCTTTGGCGGCGCCGACCGCGGCAGAGGCGCGCTGCGGCCGCCGGTGTGCCGCCAAAAGCTCTGTCGGCGGCGTTGTAGGCTGCCAGGGTGGCTTGGCGCGTTGCTGTGAGGAGGGTAGTGTGTGGCGAGGTGCTGCAGAGCGGGCCAAAATCCAGGGGGGCCAGCGTGTCGGCTCGGGCGCGCGGCTGCAATTTGCGCGCTCTGGGCGCGCCCAGTGCACGCACGGGACGTGCTCGACGAAATGCTATGGCATGTTAGGGGGATCTAAACCACAAGAAAGTTAGCAGGGTGGGGTTATAGTCTAAGGCAAAACCATTGGACATGCTGGTCTGGTCAGGGGATTAAGTTCACAGTGTAAACAAAAACTCATGTCAAAATAGATCATGCCCATAAGGTGTTTGACAAAATGCCAAGGGCACTTAGGCAAGTCTTGGAGTGGCCAAATCCTCCAGATCAGGGTCTCCTTAGATGCAAGAGAGAGTGATGAGGTTAGTTTGTGAAAAGCACAAACTTGTTAGTGCAAGTCTTGCAAAACTACAATTCTGGACAGGAAATAAATGACATTATTTCATGAACCAAAATTAATCCAATGGGTGCATGCTCCTGGATTTAGGGGTTTGGTAGGGCTATCTACAAGTAGGAGAAAACACAAGATCTTTGGAGCAAAATTAAAATAGGGTTGCAGTAGAAATCACAAGGCTGGACCAGAATGAAAAAGAGGATGATTCACTCAATTTTTTCAAAGAACATAAATAGGTTTTTGCACAAAGTGGAATAATATGCTCCTACTGACCTCCCCTAATTTTGGTAGAAGTTTTAAAGAAATATTTAAATAGGTTGTAGTGTAAAATTGCCCACTGGACCAGATTTGAAAACTTGGTGTAGAACTCAAAATATCCAATGAATGAAATATATTATTGCACAAAAGTGATTTAGAGACATCACATGATATCTCCAAATTTTGGTGAAATTTTTAGTAAAATATATCAAATGGTTGTAGTTCAAAAAGAGCTCCAAATTTTAAAACAAGTCATTTAATGAATAAAGCTCAGGGTGAAATAATTTTATAAATAAATCTCCTGATTGAGATATGTTTTTTTTAAATGAGAGGGAAAATAAGTCCAATATATTTTGGAAGGATCCACTTGGGAAAAATTTCTTAATATTAAAAGAAAAGTTTTGAAATCAACAGAGATATACTTACATGCAAAAATTTTAAACTCTTGGCAAAATTTTAATAACTAAAACCTGGTTAAATTTTTTTGGGGTGTTACAATACTACCCCCCTTAAGAAAAATCTCGTCCTCGAGATTTGCTAAGAGCCGTTGTGAAAAACAAAAGTTCCATATGCGTTCGAGCGGTTGTGAGACTGCTGCCGTGGTGCTGCGTGAATAAAAAAAATAATAATCCACATAGTGAGGGGATAAATGATGCAGCAATTCAGTAAAAAGAAAACTCATACTAGGATCTTTCGCGGTTACACAAGTTAACCACGAAGAAAAATTACTCATACCAGTAGAAACTAAATACTCGACTCGTCGCACAAATTTGGGGTACCATGCATAAGATACACGCAAATATAAAAGCTGCAAAAACAAATACAGTAGTGACGTCTAAAATGAAAATGATAACTGGGTGGGGTCCTGATAAAATGTCTCTGGTAAAGGGATACACTCCTCTTCTATCGGAGGAAGTGGATTGACCAGTCGATGTATGCGTCTCTCCGGGTCGGGCCTCAGTGATCTGCCGATGGCAATCTGAGGATTCAGATCAGTGAGATCCTGGAGATAATCCATCACTCGTTGGTTCAAATGCTCTTGAGCGATGATGTACTGGATAAGGTTGGCCAGAACTGGGTCTCTCTCAATACGCCCACCGGGAAAAGACGTTACTTCTCCAGGTGCTACACGGCTCGGAAAGTAATAATATCCTCGTTCGCGGGCATAGGGTACTGCGGATCGAAGACGAGCAATCGCTTCTTTCGCAGCAGCTTCTATGGCCAGGTGTGGGGTTGGCATAGATTTCCCCACGAAGGAAACTTCTGTTGGATCTTGGTTGGGGTCTACAGGAGGAATGTGTACTGCTGCCCAATATTCCGAGGTGGATGGGGTGATTCTAGATTTGAACAGCTCGTACTGGGGTGGCTGGGTAGAACCCATGGTACTGCGGGTAAAATCCCACAATATTTTGACAAAGCTACCTGGGGTTGCATCTGGGGTTCTCAGATGAATGCTGGGGCTCGGCATGACAGGAAAAAGTTGTGAGTGTGGTGCACAAGGTGAGGGTTGCTGGGTAAGGTCACAAGGTGGCCTTTATATAGCAATGGAGCCGGATCATTTTACCGTGGTGAAAGGTAATAAATTAGCCAGCTTAGCTCCAAAGGTCAGGTCAGTGTCAGAGATACACATATCTCATAAAGAGACGTGTTACTGTGGTTGTCATCGGGTTGGTTTTGGTAGTTGTGCCCGGAAAATGTGCAACTATGCGCTGACAAAGAAAATACACAAGGCTACCATTAAAACAGAGGCACAACGACAGGCTGCGTTAATATACATGGTCGCACGATTACAACGCGAGGATACACTGAAACTCGGTGCTACTCATACGGCTTAGTCTACCTCGTTAATGTCTAAACGGGCGTGCCTGGTGGATGTCGAGGCTTCTCCACGTGTCTCACTGCCGGGATTAGTCGGAGATGGCGGAGGAACGACAGGGTCGGGGTAGCGATGATGACCATCGCGGGGATTGTTAGCCACAATCCCGTTGGAGTGTGTTCCCAAAAGGCGACGAAGCACTTCTGGGGTCATCAAAGCATCTCGGTTGGTGGCTGGAGCTGATCTCGGGGTCTCGATCGGTTGTCCAAACAGCACGACTGGGTTGTCGGCGTTGGGCTCGTTTTCTTCTCTCGCCGGGGCTCGACGAACCAGCTCTCCACGAGCTGCAATTAAATCAATAGTGATTTGATCGCACAGTTCCTCTAGTGCACTTACATAGCGCACCAGGTGCAACAATGCAGGATCTGTCTCGTGATCTCCGTTGGCAACTTGGGGTGGTCTACCATACCCTTCGCGTCTGGGGTAGTAGTGGAACGAGCGACAGTTAACTCTGGGCGACAAGTGCCTGAGATGAACTATAGCCTCGCGAGCAGCTAGTTGTATGGCTTGTGGCTCAAAGGAAGTTGTTCTTCCGGTGAACCTGTAGGGGCGTTCGGGTGCTAGACCCCTACCGTAGATGTGCACAGTGGCCCAGAATTGGTGGTCCTCACCGCTCATGGGTCCTTGGTACACAACATATTCTGGTGGCTCCTCTAACGCATAGGCACGACGGGTGAGGTTTGCGAGGATGGTCACAAAACCTCCAAGGTTGGTTGCTGTGGTCTCGTTGTGCACTATGGGTCCAGGCATTGTGGCTCGGTTTGGGGTAGCGGCTGTGCTGTGCTGGGTTGAGACTAGCGTGCCCTTTTTATAGGAAAAAGGGGACGGAGTCTTCTTCCGCACGCTTGCGAATGAGGCGCCTTGGGTGCTGGTCACTGGTGTGCGATCGACAGGCTAGGCTGATAGGTTGGGCACCGACTGCCAAAAGTGTCGGGATTACTGTGTGGCTATCTTGCACGAGAAGCTTGGCTGGGGTTTGGCTA
>NC_041389.1:472458048-472532965 GCF_002162155.2 Triticum dicoccoides | reverse complement strand
CACAGTCGGGCGTCTGAGCGACACCACATAAAGGGTTTTAAAAGAAATGCCACAGTCGGGCGTCTGAGCGACACCACATAAAGGGCTTTAAAAGAAATGCCACAGTCGGGCGTCTGAGCGAGACCACATAAAGGGCTTTAAAAGAAATGCCACAGTCGGGCGTCTGAGCGACACCACATAAAGGGCTTTAAAATAAACAATCATAGTGAATATCCCGGAGGTAGAACCATCTCAGAGATACTCGATAATAACAATAATATCACGGGTTAGTCAACAATAATAATAATCATAATTATCACAAGTCACATGTAGTAGTTCCAGTTCTGGTTAACAGTTTCACCTCCGAAGACCGACACTAAGACCGACACTTGACCCATCCCAGACTGTAATCCTTAACCATGGACACGGCTATTCGAATAGGTTTAAATCTCTGCAGAGGGAGTACTCTTTACCCACGAGTAATGGATTTCTTTAGTCCATCGGGACTAATTCCGTCTACGGTCTTTTTGTTGAAAACACACCTAACTTGCACACACCAGCTTATCTCACACGTGTCTGGAATCACCCACGACACCTGTTAAGCAAACTCTAAGTGGGGAGACTACAACCTCGCGTAGCATGGGATCAAATTTATATCGCGCGCTCTAAGGGGTGGCCTCCCCTCTCGGTCCCAACCGGAAACACCCATGCCCCCGGACCAGGTGGCCTGCCTACCAGCTACAACCGGTATCTTCCACCATGGCCTCTCTGTACGGTGTGTGCTAGAAAGAGGTTGACAACTTACTGAACCGTACTCTACTTGCTGTAGAGACAAGTGGTAGTACGAAACAAGTATGGGGGTTACTGGCACAAGACTCGATCTACGGTCGACTCAGAGGAGGTTCAAGTATTCCCTGAATGATTAGCATGACGAATATATTTCAACCAATAGAGTCACCGCTCATATCACCTTTCCATGCCATACCAGACATAACCGTCCCGACGGAGACCGGCGACAAACTCATGCCTACCCAAGGCAGAGGTTTTCCCGGGTTCCTGCCGGTATGCATGCAAGGCACATGAGGGTGATTATCATCACACGTGTGTCCATTTCCAACAGCATGGAAATCAATAACTTGCACCCATGCATATGATCATATCACATGAAATAACAAGTTTCTCCAAAGTGAGGTGATGTTATGAACGTGTCATCGAACACACAAAAATATTATGCCGGGGTTCAGAATGCTTGCCTTCAATGTGTGGAAAGGCAGGGTGCACTCCAAAACTTGAAACATTTCTCCTCTCTTCAAAAATCCTATTTTAGCAATATAAAAGAATTAACACACAAAATAAAAACAGCACCAAAAGTTGTTCTGAAATTTTTTCAAATAAATCTTAAAATAAACTAGGTGAAATTTGAGAGAGGTAGGAAAAAGAATTAATTCATTTGGAGTTATATTTAAAAAGATAGAGCCAGTCAAAGATTTGGTCAAATCTGACTTTAAATAAAACAGAAAAAGAAAAACGTTTCAGATAGAAATACGCTTTCGGTCATAGGAGGCGTACTTGAGGTTTTACGCCTCCACTTAAAACACGTGGATCGGTGCGGGGGTCACTGACAGTGGGTCCAGGGGGCCCACTGGTCAGGTTTGACTAGTCTTCTCCCTCCTCTTCCTCTGTCCTGAGCCGAGGCGGGGCGTCCGGTGATCGTCACCGGCGAACGGCGTTTCTTCGCGGGCATCTGAGCGCAGGGATGGATCCGCCACTCCTAGGCGGTCCTTCCGGTGGTCGCGGGGTCGCCGGGGGTGGAGGGAGTCGCTGGCGGTGAGCTCCGTGGCGGAGGGGGCTTCGTTGACAAAGTGATTTGGTGGCGGCGATGGCTCCCGATAAAAATCAAGTAGGGGGTTGGGTTCCTGGAAGGAAGGAGGTGTTCTTGGTGAAGATAAATGGGAGGGAGAGGCCCTGGTGGCGCTGGAATGGACGGGACATTGGCGGCGGCAGGAGTTGCCGGAGATGAAGAAGACGACCTCCTCAGGTCGATTGGCTGCCATGGGGAAACTAGGGAGGTGGATTGAGGTTGCATGCGTGCTCGGATGAGTTAGGGGGTCCTTATATAGGCGAGGCAAGGCGGTTCCGCGGCGGCCGGCGATAAGGACGATGGCGAACCGCCTCCCTGTAGCGTCAGGGCGTCGTGGCAACGACGGGAGCTAGCCGACGAGCGAAGGATAAGCTTGCGCTGTTCCTTGGGGCAGGTGGCGAGCCCGGGTGGCTTTGGCGGCGCCGACCGCGGCAGAGGCGCGCTGCGGCCGCCGGTGTGCCGCCAAAAGCTCTGTCGGCGGCGCTGTAGGCTGCCAGGGTGGCTTGGCGCATTGCTGTGAGGAGGGTAGTGCGTGGCGAGGTGCTGCAGAGCGGGCCAAAATCCAGGGGGGCCAGCGTGTCGGCTCGGGCGCGCGGCTGCAATTTGTGCGCTCTGGGCGCGCCCAGTGCACGCACGGGACGTGCTCGACGAAATGCTATGGCATGTTAGGGGGCTCCAAACCACAAGAAAGTTAGCAGGGTGGGGTTATAGTCTAACGCAAAACCATTGGACATGCTGGTCTGGTCAGGGGATTAAGTTCACAGTGTAAACAAAAACTCATGTCAAAATAGATCAGGCCCATAAGGTGTTTGACAAAATGCCAAGGGCACTTAGGCAAGTCTTGGAGTGGCCAAATCCTCCAGATCAGGGTCTCCTTAGATGCAAGAGAGAGTGGTGAGGTTAGTTTGTGAAAAGCACAAACTTGTTAGTGCAAGTCTTGCAAAACTACAATTCTGGAAAGGAAATAAATGACATTATTTCATGAACCAAAATTAATCCAATGGGTGCATGCTCCTGGATTTAGGGGTTTGGTAGGGCTGTCTACAAGTAGGAGAAAACACAAGATCTTTGGAGCAAAATTAAAATAGGGTTGCAGTAGAAATCACAAGGCTGGACCAGAATGAAAAAGAGGATGATTCACTCAATTTTTTCAAATAACATAAATAGGTTTTTGCACAAAGTGGAATAATATGCTCCTACTGACCTCCCCTAATTTTGGTAGAAGTTTTAAAGAAATATTTAAATAGGTTGTAGTGTAAAATTACCCACTGGACCAGATTTGAAAACTTGGTGTAGAACTCAAAATATCCAATGAATGAAATATATTTTTGCACAAAAGTGATTTAGAGACATCACATGATATCTCCAAATTTTGGTGAAATTTTTAGTAAAATATATCAAATGGTTGTAGTTCAAAAAGAGCTCCAAATTTTAAAACAAGTCATTTAATGAATAAAGCTCAGGGTGAAATAATTTTATAAATAAATCTCCTGATTGAGAGATGTTTTTTTTAAATGAGAGGGAAAATAAGTCCAATATATTTTGGAACGATCCACTTGGGAAAAATTTCTTAATATTAAAAGAAAAGTTTTGAAATCAACAGAGATATACTTGCATGCAAAAATTTTAAACTCTTGGCAAAATTTTAATAACTAAAACCTGGTTAAATTTTTTTGGGGTGTTACACATGGTGGGCAAGATGCCCAATGTCACCTCGCTCGAAGGCTCCTTTGTGGAGACTGTGAAGGGGTGGCACTCGGGGTGGTTCTACATCACCGAGCTGCGTGACGCCAACTGGGCGGCGACCCCCGAATTCTGATCCGGTGTCCCCATCCGTCTCACCTCCTGGCAAGAGAAGGGCGTAGCCTGGGGCTTAGCGGAAGAACTGACCGGACTTCAGACATGCATCCAAAATATGATAATCAAGAAAATCAAGCTCGTCAACGTGGTCCAAGTTATGCTCCGCCGCCGGATTCTTCCGTGTCCAAGACGGATTTGCAATCTGTGGGAGTTCGACCTGGCCGAACACCAGATGTTGTGAGAGCTCTTCGGCACGACGCATGAAGACGTCTGGAAGGTGTGATGACCCACAAGTATAGGGGATCTATCGTAGTCCTTTCGATAAGTAAGAGTGTCGAACCCAACGAGGATCAGAAGGAAATGATAAGCAGTTTTCAGCAAGGTATTCTCTGCAAGTACTGAAATAAGTGGTAACAGATAGTTTTGTGATAAGATAAATTGTAACGAGCAACAAGTAACAAAAGTAAATAAAGTGCAGCAAGGTGGCCCAATCCTTTTTGTAGCAAAGGACAAGCCTGGACAAACTCTTATAATAGGGAAAACGCTCCCGAGGACACATGGGAATATCGTCAAGCTAGTTTTTATCACGCTCATATGATTCGCGTTCGGTACTTTGATAATTTGATATGTGGGTGGACCAGTGCTTGGGTACTGCCCTTACTTGGACAAGCATCCCACTTATGATTAACCTCTATTGAAAGCATCCGCAACTACAACAAAAGTATTAAGGTAAACCTAACCATAGCATGAAACATGTGGATCCAAATCAACCCCTTACGAAGCAACGCATAAACTAGGGTTTAAGCTTCTGTCACTCTAGCAACCCATCATCTACTTATTACTTCCCAATGCCTTCCTCTAGGCCCAATAATGGTGAAGTGTTATGTAGTCGATGTTCCCATAACACCACTAGAGGCTAGACAACATACATCTCATCAAAATATCGAATGAATACCAAATTCACATGACTACTAATAGCAAGACTTCTCCCTTGTCCTCAGGAACAAACGTAACTACTCACAAAGCATATTCATGTTCATAATTAGAGGGGTAATAATGTGCATATAGGATCTGAACATATGATCTTCCACCAAATAAACCAACTAGCATCAACTACAAAGAGTAATCAACACTACTAGCAAACTAATAGCACCAATCCCGGACTTGGAGACAAGAATTGGATACAAGAGATGAACTAGGGTTTGGAGATGAGATGGTGCTGGTGAAGATGTTGATGGAGATTGCCCTCTCCCGATGAGAAGAGCATTGGTGACGATGATGGTGATGATTTCCCCCTCCCGGAGGGAAGTGTCCCCGGCAGAAAAGCTCCGCCAGAGCCCTAGATTGGTTCCGCCAAGGTTCCGCCTCGTGGCGGCGGAGTCTCCTCCCGAAAGGTTCTCTCTGGTTTTTTTTCTCATTGAAAGACTTCATATAGGAGAAGATGGATGTCGGGGAGCCACCAGGGGGCCCACGAGGTAGGGGGGCGCGCCCAAGGGGGGGGGCACCCTCGTGAGGAGGGTGTGGGCCCCCCTGGCCTTCATCTTTGGCGATGATTTTTCTTTATTTATTCTAAGGTATTCTGTGGAGTTTCAGGACTTTTGGAGTTGCGCGGAATAGTCCTTCAATATTTGCTCCTTTTCCAGCCCAGAATTCTAGCTGCCGGCATTCTCCCTCTTCATGTAAACCTTGTAAAATAAGAGAGAATAGCCATAAGTATCGTGACATAACGTGAAATAACAACCCATAATGCAATAGATATTATCATAAAAGCATGATGCAAAATGGACGTGTCAACTCCGCCAAGCTTAGACCTCGCTTGTCCTCAAGCGAAAAGCCGATAACAATAAATATGTCCTCATGTTTAGAGGTAGAGGCGTCGATAAAAATAAAATACGGAACTGAAGGCATCATGATTATTTCATAACAGCACCATAAATAGATTTTGTCATATGATTACTCATGTTCAAGTAGTGATCTATTCACAAAGCCAAAGCATGAATCAGAAAAATTATTGGGCACTAACAATTATAATCTCAGTCATTGAAGCAATTGCAATTTATCATAACATCGGAAAGAGTCTATATCAGAGCTTAAAAGCAAGTCCACATACTCAACTATCATTTATTCCTTCATAATTGCTAGCACTCACGCGATACTTTTGGTTACGGAGTTTTAGTCGGACACAGAGAAAGATAGGGGCTTATAGTTTTGCCCCACAACCTTTTACCTCAAGGGTAATGTCAAGAATAACAATTCATGCTCCCCCACATCCAATTAGATATGTATATCATACTCTTTCCAACATGCTGAGCTTGCCAAAGGATAAAATGAAAAAGGAATGGCGAGTATCACCGAGACTCTTGTAAGGTAGAGGATAATAATAAAATATAGGCCCCTCGCAAAGGGAAGCAGAGGTTGTCATGCGTATTTAGGGTTGATGCACAAAATCTTAATGCAAAAGAACGTCACTTTATATTGCCCCTTGTATGTGAACCTTTATTATCCAGTCCGTCGCTTTTATTGCGTCCACAACAAGTTCGTACAAAGCTTATTTCTCTACATTATAAAATCATGCATATTTAGAGCAATTTTTATTGCTTGCACCGATGACAACTTACTTGAAGGATCTTACTCGATCCGTAGGTAGATATGGTGGACTCTCATGGCAAAACTGGTTTAAGGGTGTTTGGAAGCACAAGTAGTATTTCTACTTGGTGCTAAGAATTTGGCTAGCATGAGGGGGAAAGGCAAGATCAACACGGTAGAGGATCCATGACAACATACTTTATCTCGAATGTAAGAAAACACAACTCATTATGTTGTCTTCCTTGTTCAACCTCAACTCTTTAGCATGTCATATTTTAATGAGTGCTCCCAACGATAAAAGATGTCAATGATAATATATCTATATGTGAAACCTCTCTTTCCTTATTACTTCCTATTAATTGCAACGATGACCAAAGCTATATTTGCCAACTCCCAACAACTTTTAATCATCATACTCTTTCTATGTGAAGTCATTACTTTCAATAAGATCAATATGAGCTCCTTGATTCTTTTTATTCTTTTTCTTCTAATTTCCCAAGATCATGGCAAAACAATCAAGCCCTTGACTCGACACTAATGTTTGTTATATAGCTCACAGACTCAATTACAAAGAAGGATCATAAAGCAAAACTCAAAACTAGATCATGCCATGACTTTATTCTACTAGATCAAGATACTACTAATAGGATCGAACTAAGAAAAACTGTAAAGATAGGAGTTGTGATGATGATATGATACCAGGGCACCTCCCCCAAGCTTGGCAGTTTCCAAGGGGAGTGCCCATACCCATGTGGTTATTTCTCGTTCTTGGTTGTAGGTGTAATATTCTTGGCGATGATTCCCCTCAGAATATGGTTCTCCTCCTCGAGCTTATTGACTTGCTGCTTGAGGTCCATTATTTCCTTGCGAAGCTTTCCTGTAACGGCTAAAGCTCCTTGCACCCAAGGATGTTGCATAGCTGCGGGAGAACAAGAGACACTCCTCCTCATATTTTCATAGGAAAGAAATTTAACATTGGAAGGGATAACCGAGTTTGGAATAGCTGAGCTATGTAGTTCCCCCATTGTAAATCCAGCTCGGAGGCGAGAGGTGACTTCTTGATCTTCCATGGCATCTACTCTCATCAGGTCAGCCTCCATATCTTCCTCCGTTGTTGGCCCGAAGTGGTCAGCTTTGCTGTTTACTGTTGGTTCCGGTGCCGGGTTAGATACCCGGCTTTCTCCGACTGACTCTTGAGAAGACATCTTGCTTTGATCTGCAGCAGCAACAGCTCGAAATGAAAATAGAAGATATTTGTGTGATACAGTGGTCAAAACCTTCGGGAGTATATATAATGATTTTTTACCGACCAAAATACATATCGTGCAAGGAAACAGAGTCCGGAGGGCACACGAGGTGCTCACGAGGTAGGGGGCGCGCCCAGGGGGGTAGGGCGCACCCTCCACCCTCGTAGAGGCCTCGTGTCCTCCCCGGACTGCTACTTATTTTTCTATTTTTCTAAATATTCCAAAACGGAGAAATATTACCTTAAAAATTGTTTTGGAGTCAGTTTACTTACCGTACCACTTACCTATTCCTTTTCGGCGTCTGGAACGTTCTGGTAAGTGTCCTTTATGTACTCCTCCGGGGTCACGGTTTCAATAATATTAGTTTCAACATTTATAGGATTACCTGAGATATAGTGTTTGATCCTTTGACCGTTTACCACCTTCGGATTTGTGCCTGCGAAGTTGTTGATTTTTATGGCACCGGAACGATAGACCTCCTCAATAACGTAGGGACCTTCCCATTTAGAGAGAAGTTTTCCTCCAGAAAATCTTAAACGAGAGTTGTATAGCAATACATAATCACCTACATTAAACTCACACTTTTGTATCCTTTTGTCATTCCATCTTTTAACTTTTTCTTTAAACAACTTGGCATTTTCATATGCTTGGGATCTCCATTCATCAAGTGAGCTAATATCAAATAACCTCTTCTCACCGGCAAGTTTGGAATCATAGTTGAGCTCTTTAATAGCCCAATATGCCTTATGTTCTAGTTCGAGAGGTAAGTGACAAGCTTTTCCATAGACCATTTTGTACAGAGACATACCCATAGGATTTTTATATGTAGTTCTATAGGCCCATAATGCATCATCAAGTTTCTTGGACCAATTCTTTCTAGACCTATTAACAGTCTTTTGTAAGATTAATTTGAGCTCCCTGTTTCTCAATTCTACTTGACCACTAGACAGAGGATGATAAGGAGATGCAATCCTATGATTAACGTCATATTTAGCAAGCATCTTACGGAAAGCACCATGAATAAAGTGTGAACCACCATCAGTCATTAAGTATCTAGGGACTCCAAACCTCGGAAAAATAACTTCCTTAAGCATTTTAATATAAGTGTTGTGATCAGCACTACTAGTTGGAATAGCTTCTACCCACTTAGTAATGTAATCAATAGCAACTAGAATATGAGTGTAACCATTAGAGGCAGGAAAAGGTCCCATATAATCAAAGCCCCAAACATCAAATGGCTCAATAACAAGTGAAAAATTCATAGGCATTTCTTGACGTCTACTGATATTACCAATTCTTTGACATTCATCGCAAGACAAAACAAACTTACGAGCATCCTTGAAGAGAGTAGGCCAATAAAAACTGGATTGCAATACCTTATGTGCAGTTCTATCTCCAGCGTGATGTCCTCCATAAGCTTCTGAGTGACACTTGCGTAGGATCTGTTCCTGTTCATGCTCAGGTACACAACGTCTAGTGACACCATCTACTCCTTCTTTATAAAGATGTGGATCATTCCAAAAGTAATGTCGCAAGTCATAGAAAAACTTTTTCTTTTGCTGGTATGTGAAGCTAGGCAGTATAAATTTAGCAACAATATAATTAGCATAATCAGCATACCATGGAGTGCTACGTGAAGTACTTATGACATTTCATTGCTCATCAGGAAAGCTATCATTGATAGGTAGTGGGTCATAAATAATATTCTCTAGCCTAGACAAGTTGTCTGCAACGGGGTTCTCAGCTCCCTTTCTATCAAAAATATGCAAATCAAATTCTTGAAGCAGGAGAACCCATCTAATAAGTCTAGGTTTTGCATCCTTCTTTTCCATAAGATATTTAATAGCAGCATGATCAGTGTGAATAGTAACTTTGGAATCAACAATATAAGGTCTAAACTTATCACAAGCAAACACCACTGCTAAAAATTCCTTTTCGGTAGTAGCATAATTTCTTTGAGCACTATCTAGAGTCTTACTAGCATAATGGATAACATTTAATTTCTTATCAACTCTCTGCCCTAGAAGAGCACCTACAGCATAATCACTAGCATCACACATAATTTCAAAGGGTAAATTCCAATCAGGTGGCTGAACAATAGGTGCAGAGACTAGTGCTTTCTTAAGTATTTCAAATGCTTCTACACAATCATCATCAAAGACAAACGGTACACCTTTTTGTAATAGATTAGTCAGAGGCCGAGAGATTTTTGAGAATTCCTTAATGAACCTCCTATAAAATCCGGCATGACCAAGGAAACTCCTTATACCTTTGATGTCCTTTGGACATGGCATCTTTTCAATAGCATCAACCTTGGCTTTATCAACTTCAATACCTCTTTCAGAAACTTTGTGCCCCAAGACAATACCTTCATTAACCATAAAGTGGCACTTTTCCCAATTCAAGACAAGATTAGTTTCTTCACATCTCTGCAAAACTCGATCAAGATTGCTTAAGCAATCATCAAAAGAGGAACCATAGACGGAAAAGTCGTCCATGAAAACCTCACAAATCTTTTCGCATAAGTCAAAGAATATAGCCATCATGCATCTTTGAAAGGTAGCAGGTGCATTACATAAACCAAAGGCATACGTCTATAAGCAAAAGTACCAAAAGGGCATGTAAAAGTAGTCTTTGATTGATCTTTAGCTGACACAGGTATTTGAGAGAAACCAGAATAATCATCTAGAAAGCAATAATGTGTATGTTTGCATAGTCTTTCTAGCATTTGATCAATAAAAGGTAAGGGGTAATGATTTTTCTTAGTAGCCTTATTTAATTCGCGGAAATCAATTACCATCCTATAACCTGTGATAATTCTTTGAGGGATCAATTCATCTTTATCATTAGGGACAACAGTAATACCTCCCTTCTTAGGGACACAATGGAAAGGACTTACGCATTGACTATCAACAACGGGATAAATTATACCTGCCTCCAGAAGCTTGAGTATTTCTTTTCTTACCACTTCTTTCATTTTAGGATTCAAACGTCGTTGAGGATCATGAACTGGTTTGGCATCAGCTTCCAAATTTATTTTATGTTGACCTAGAGTGTGACTAATGCCCTTAAGATCATCCAGAGTATATCCAATAGCAGCACGATGCTTCTTCAGAGTTTCTAATAATCTTTCCTCTTCATGCTCTGAAAGGTTAGCGGTAATAATAACAGGATATATTTTCTTTTTATCAAGATAAGCATATTTAAGATTATCCGGCAATAGTTTAAGCTCAAACACGAGATCACCCTTGGGTGGAGGAGGATCCCCTAGGATTTCAACAGGCAAATTGTGTTGCAGAATAGGTTCCTGTTTAAAGAATACTTCATCTATTTCCCTTCTTTCATTCATAAACATATCATTTTCATGATCAAGCAAATACTATTCTAAAGGATCACTAGGAGGTACAGCAATAGAGGCAAGACCAATAATTTCATCCTTACTAGGCAATTCTTCCTCATGATGTTGTTTACTAAATTTAGAGAAATTAAACTCATGAACCATATTATCCAAGCCAATAGTAACAACATTCTTTTCGCAGTCTATCTTAGCATTAACAGTACTCAAGAATGGTCTACCAAATATAATAGGACAAAAGCTATCTTGCGGGGAACTGAGAACAAGAAAATCAGCAGGATATTTAGTTTTCCCACACAAGACTTCAACATCTCTAACAATTCCCACTGGTGAAATAGTATCTCTATTGGCGAGTTTAATTGTGACATCAATTTCTTCTAACTCAGCAGGTGCAATTCCATGCTTAATTTCTTTATATAATTCATAAGGTATAACACTAGCACTAGCACCCATATCACATAAGCCATGATAACAATGATCTCCTATTTTAACAGAAATAACAGGCACGCCTACCACAGGTCTATGTTTATCTCTATCACAGGGTTTAGCAATTCTAGCAGTTTCACCAGTGAATTGAATAACATGCACATCAATATTATCCGACAAGAGATCTTTAACAATAGCAATATTGGGTTCTACTTTGATTTGCTCAGGGGGTGTATAAGTCCTAGTGTTTCTTTTACGGACAACAGTTGAAGCTTTAGCATGATCCTTCATTCTAACACGGAAAGGAGGTTTCTCAACATAAGAAGTAGGAACAATAGGATCATTATAAGTGACAATCTTTTCTTCAACTTTAATAGGTGCAGCTACTTTTACTTCTATGGGAGGATGATATTTAAACCACTTCTCCTTGGGGAGATCAACATAAGTAGCAAAAGATTCACAGAAAGAAGCTACTATCTCAGAGTCAAGTACATATTTAGTGCTAAACTTACGGAAAACATCGGTATCCATAAAAGATTTAATACAATCAAACTTGGGTGTCATACCTGACTCCTTACCTTCGTCGAGGTCCCAATCTTCAGAGTTGCGTTTAATTCTATCCAATAGATTCCATCCAAATTCAATAGGCTTCATCATAAAAGAGCCAGCACAAGAAGTATCGAGCATGGTGCAATTATTATCAGAAAGCCGAGCATAAAAATTCTGGAGAATTGTCAATTTTGAGAGCTCATGATTGGGGCATGAATATAACATTGATTTAAGCCTCCCCCAAGCTTGAGCGATGCTCTCTCCTTCGCGAGGCCAAAAATTATATATATAATTGCAATCACGATGAACAAGATGCATAGGGTAATACTTTTGATGAAATTCAAATTTCACTCTTTTATAGTTCCATGATCTCGTATCATCACATATCCTATACCATGTCAATGCGTCTCCCTCCAAAGATAAAGGGAAAGCCTTCTTCTTAACAACATCATAGGGTATACCTGCAAGCTTAAATAGTCCACAAACATCATCCACAAAGCGTAGATGTTCGTCAGGATGCTTTGTTCCATCTCCTGCGAAAGTGTTAGCTAACAGTTTTTCCATCATACCCGAAGGAATTCCAAAAGGAGTTTCAATTTCAATAGATTCAATAGGTTCAGTGGGTTGAGAAGTAACTCTTGGCTCAACTGGACGGGGCGAAGATACCCCGAACAAGCCCCTCAAACAATTACTTTCCATAGTAACAAGTGATACAAAATTTCAGCACACTAAATAAAATTTTCCTTACCAAATTCCACCTACCAAAGGCGCTTCACTCCCCGGCAACGGCGCCAGAAAAGAGTCTTGACGACCCAAAAGTATAGGGGATCTATCGTAGTCCTTTCGATAAGTAAGAGTATCGAACCCAATGAGGAGCAGAAGGAAATGATAAGCAGTTTTCAGCAAGGTATTCTCTGCAAGTACTGAAATAAGTGGTAACAGATAGTTTTGTGATAAGATAAATTGTAACGAGCAACAAGTAACAAAAGTAAATAAAGTGCAGCAAGGTGGCCCAATCCTTTTTGTAGCAAAGGACAAGCCTGGACAAACTCTTATAATAGGAAAAACACTCCCGAGGACACATGGGAATATCGTCAAGCTAGTTTTCATCACGCTCATATGATTCGCGTTCGGTACTTTGATAATTTGATATGTGGGTGGACCGGTGCTTGGGTACTGACCTTTCTTGGACAAGCATCCCACTTATGATTAACCTATATTGCAAGCATCCGCAACTACAACAAAAGTATTAAGGTAAACCTAACCATAGCATGAAACATGTGGATCCAAATCAGCCCCTTATGAAGCAACGCATAAACTAGGGTTTAAGCTTCTGTCACTCTAGCAACCCATCATCTACTTATTACTTCCCAATGCCTTCCTCTAGGCCCAATAATTGTGAAGTGTTATGTAGTTGATGTTCGCATAACACCACTAGAGGCTAGACAACATACATCTCATCAAAATATCGAACGAATACCAAATTCACATGACTACTAATAGCAAGACTTCTCCCTTGTCCTCAGGAACAAATGTAACTACTCACAAAGAATATTCATGTTCATAATTAGAGGGGTAATAATGTGCATATAGGATCTGAACATATGATCTTCCACCAAATAAACCAACTTGCATCAACTACAAAGAGTAATCAACACTACTAGCAAACTACTAGAACCAATTCCGGACTTGGAGACAAGAATTGGATACAAGAGATGAACTAGGGTTTGGAGATGAGATGGTGCTGGTGAAGATGTTGATGGAGATTGCCCTCTCCCGATGAGAGGAGCATTGGTGATGACGATGGTGATGATTCCCCCTTCCGGAGGGAAGTGTCCCCGGCAGAAAAGCTCCACCAGAGCCCTAGATTGGTTCCGCCAAGGTTCCGCCTCGTGGCGGCGGAGTCTCATCCCGAAAGGTTCTCTTTGGTTTTTTCTCATCGAAAGACTTCATATAGGAGAAGATGGACGTCGGGGAGCCACCAGGGGGCCCACGAGGTAGGGGGCGCGCCCCCACCCTCGTGAGCAGGGTATGGGCCCCCTGGCCTTCATCTTTGGCGACGATTTTTCTTTATTTATTCTAAGGTATTCCGTGGAGTTTCAGGACTTTTGGAGCTGCGCAGAATAGTCCTTCAATATTTGCTCCTTTTCCAGCCCAGAATTCCAGCTGCCGGCATTCTCCCTCTTCATGTAAACCTTGTAAAATAAGAGAGAATACCCATAAGTATCGTGACATAACGTGAAATAACAGCCCATAATGCAATAGATATTATCATAAAAGCATGATGCAAAATGGACGTATCAAGGTGCTCTTCAAGGCCAATGAGGTACCACCGCCCATAACCGAAGATCGCGGGCTCAGTGCAAAACGCCGAGCCAATCCGGTAAGTTTTCATATTTGCAAGATATGCCTTTTACTAGCACATTTGCGGGAGGAATCTAAGCCTCCATGCTAATCTTACAGACCTGGGTAGCGATAGTGGAGCAGATTAACTGACCGGCTCTACTACCTGAAGATCTAGAGTCGCCTCTTCTAACGAAGATGTTGTTTCCGACGCCCTATGAGGTGCCGGAGAAGAAGTCCAAGAAGACGGATGCGGGGACCAGAGATGGTCTCCGGTGCAAGGTTGCACCGGACACGACGTCTGAAGACACCAAGACGCACTCCTACACCAAAGACAAGGAGGAGGAGGAGGAAATCCATCCCCCCTATTGGGGGAGAAAGAAGAGGAAGGACACCACGCATGGGGAGGCCGAGGCGTCCAAGAAGGGAAAAACCTTCCTTCCGGACCATTCCACCGCAGCCACCAACAGCGGCGAGGAGTGGGAACCCAGGGTCAAGCCCCTGGCTAAGTCATAAGTATCCGGACACAATAGTATTTCCGGTATGTTCGCTTTATCGCTTCTTAACGTGCCAGACGTGCATCTGCAGTCCGGCCAAATCCAACATCGAGATATCCTCCTCTTCGGAGGGATCGCTGGACCCGTTGGCGATGAACAGTGAGTCTCTTCCGACAGCCTCCACCCCCGAGTCCGCGGACGACACTCAGTTGTTGTCTCGAAGGATACCAGGCCAAGGGGAGACAGTTTTGGAGATGCCTCCAGGCAAAACCCCAGTCGCCAGACACATGGGGGAAAGACCCCCACGAATTCCGATAATGGGGGCCGCAACCAGTTTGGCCCCCAGCCGAATACGGCTCTGAAAACCCAAGTGGTTCCGGATTTAGGCAGGCAGCCTCTCCCTAAGGAGGGTGAGCCGCCTGTACCGATGACCTCTGTCCATCCAGAGGCACCAGACAGCTTGCTGGAAATGCTTCGCGGCGCTTCCATTGATGAAGAACACCGTACCCTTATGAGTACGGTGATTGAGAAGGTCCAGTCCGCCAAAAGCAGATTGACCCAAGCCTGCGCTAGCCTTCTAACAGGCTTTGAGGTAAGTAATAAAATTGTGAGAGAATCACAATATGGACAGTAGCCCCTGATGCTCTGTTTGGTATTTGGAAAGAAAAGTCAAACATAAGATGTCTATGTAAATAAGCAGGCGTCGCTGCTGGCCGCTGCCACTCGTACTGCGGAGGTCTCTAGACTAAAGTAGGACTTGGAGCGGACCGAGGGAGAGCTCGTCCTTGTGAAGAGGCAGCTGGAGGAAAGTCAAGGTACGTAATACCTTGCCTGTATACTTATGAAGGATAAATGGTTTCTGCTGATAAAAGTGTCATGATGAACTTTTATAGGGGCCACGACCGAAGTGGCAGCCCTTAAGAAGGCGTTGGCCAAGGCCGAAGACAAAGCAGCCAAGGAACGCATCGTGTGCAAGAAGCAAGAGGCCCAGGTCAGCGAGGTCCAGCAAGAGCTCCAGGATTTCGTCCAGAAGTATGAGTCCTTGGAGCGTGACTCTAAGATTCAAGAGTCCGAGCTTGCCAAGGCCCTCCAGAGTGCACAAGACGCCAGAGCCGAAGCCCAGAAGGCCCTCCAGGAGATCCAGGCGGCCAAGAAGATTGCGGCGGGTAAGGCATTTGTTATGCAAAGCAAGCATGTGAAGGAGACATTCTTTTTACTTACCCGAATTTGGAGTTCTCCAGGAGCGTTTGCGGATCTGCCGTGTAGCATATCAGATGTCGTAGAGTTCTACTGAGCCGAAGAAGGGAGCTCAACGGGGAAGTTATTCTGGTCTCAATATCTTGGGGCAGAACATCCGATGCCCTTGAGCGACCAACTGAAGCAACTGGTCGAGCTGCACAAGGCAGCCGAACTGGCCATGAAGGACCTCATAGTCCGGCTATGGCCTGCCGAGCCTATGCCCAGCAGCTACTTCGGACTCGTGAAGTGGCTTGTGAGTGCCTGCCCACAACTTGAAGTCATAAAGTGATCGGTTTGCATTGAAGGTGCGCGGATGGCCTTTGCATGTGCAAAGATGCATTGGGCGAAGATGGACGCCACGATGCTGATGACCGAGGGGCCATCGAAGGGTAAGGAGCACCGTCGACCCGAAAAATATTATGACAGTGTCCTAAAGGGATCCCGCCTTGTGGCGGAGCAATGTACAAAGGATGTAATCTTTGAATGAATGCATTCATGTTATCCTGTAATATGAAACAAGTTCATTTTCACAATATAATGCTTCTTGATTTAAAATTTTACCTCATGTGCGACCATTTATAAAATCTGAGAGTTGGCCAGTTGTCGGCTTCTGCCCCCATCTAACTAGTACAGGGGTGTTCGGGATAAATCTAAACACTCTTTATTCAAGTTTTTGGTCCTTTAAGGAGGTGTCTAGCGCAACGAATAAGGCAATCAGACTATATAGCTTTATCACCCTCACTTAGCCATAGAAGTTCTATAATTTTAAATTTTGGCGTAGCCCCTGGTATTCGGAAGGCCGAACTTGGGGCGCTATACATGCCTAAATCGGACAAAGACGGATTCCTTGCATAAAGTGGAAAAAATCTTTAAGGATTTGAAACCTCTCGAACAGCGACCAGCTCTCGCCGCATCATGACAGTCAGTTTTCGGCTTTCTCTACTAAGGTGCTCGTTCGGAAGAACCGGGACACAATCGCAGTAGTTCTCCCTTTACTACCCTAGCCGATATAGCGGAATATAGGATAGCAAGCAAAGGAGCCGGGCAACCCAACTATTGACCCAAGACATGATTCGGAGCTGATGCATATAATGCTATAAGTTCGGGGTGCCGCACTGTCTAGAGTGTTCGGACTTTTCTTGCCGTGTTATGGGGTACACTAAAGCCCCTGGCGAACTGAACGTACCATAATGTATGGGTGCGATTTGTAATAAATAAATAGTCAAGGAAAAAAATAAAGTAATAAGCTGACGCTGCAAATTATTTTCCATTGTTATTTGAGTAATACGTCAAGGCGTATGTATACAAGTAGTGCGATAAGCAAATAGGGCTATTTGACATGCCCTGACCAAGAGCGAGCTGCGTGTGGGTATGTAAAACAGGTATAGCGATCGTTAGGAGAGACCACCTGGGGATTCCCTTGTACGTCAAAGTTCCTTGGTTCCTTGGTGTACCCGTCCCGTGATGGGTCTGATGATCAGGTTATCGGAAGAGCCTCAAGAAGAGAAGAACTTGAAAGAAATAAAAAGGTGAAGGTATGCGGATCCCGGGGCGGTTGAGCCGCATTGTGGACCGCGGTCTAGCTGTGCCTCCGTCTATGCCCTATGACAGCCTGGTTTTTGCCCTCTCTTCTTTGCCTAATTCTCAGTTGATTTGAATTTGAATTTTTGGAGTTTTGAATCTTTTCATATGGACTTAACCACTTGGGTACCCCTTGGCTTTCACCCAAGTGCTTCATCTTCCTCTCTAACCATCACTCCATCTCTGGTTCATCTCCAAATATTATTTGAAATATTTTTATTTAATGAAAAATATCATTTTCCCCTCCTAAACCATAGCTAGCTCAATGTGCTCCAAAGCAACCCCAATTTTTCTTGCCCATAAAATTCTGAGAAAGATCCCAATTATTCTTTGAACCCTAGGGCACCTTCCTGAGCAAAAATATGTCATCACTTTTTGGAATATTTTGGCTACAGAAAATATTTTCTGTTCTGGACAGAAATGGTAGTTTCTACAGCAACTACCATTTTACTTGCTCCATTGTAGCTGGTTTTTCTTGTGCATCATCACCTTAGTAGATGATTGTTAGCCTCCAAAGCCTAGCCCTCAACTCCCAGCGGTTTGACCATAGTAAACTCCCAAAGTTACTGTCCAGAAACTTACCGGGAGGGTAAAATCATTTCTACTGCACTTGAAACCAAACCCAAGCGTGGTAACGATCAAAAATACCACGGACAACATGCCAGACATGAAGTTTCGGCTTAGGTCGGCCTGAGGTCATAGTTCATGCGGTGACCGCGTTCGTCCAGGCGTGTTGGTGCTACGTCTTGAGCTAGCGTTGGTTTTCCCCGAAGAGGGGAGGGTGATGCAGCAAAGTGTAGCGTAAGTATTTCCCTCAGTTTTGAGAACCAAGGTATCAATCTAGTAGGAGGCTCCTCAAAAGTCCCACGCACCTACACAAACAAACTGAGAACTCGCAACCAACGCAATAAAGGGGTTGTCAATCCCTTCACGGTCACTTACGAAAATGAGATCTGATAGAGATAGTATGATAAGATAAATATATTTTTGGTATTTTATAATATAGATGCAGAAAATAAAGATGCAAATAAAAGTAGATTGAAAGCAAATATGATAAGAGATAGACACGGGGGCCATAGGTTTCACTAGAGGCTTCTCTCGAGATAGCATAAGTATTACAGTGGGTGAACAAATTACTGTCGAGCAATTGATAGAAAAGCGAATAATTATGACGTTATCTAGGCATGATCATGTATATAGGCATAACGTCCATAACAAGTAGACCGACTCCTGCCTGCATCTACTACTATTACTCCACACATCGACCGCTATCCAGCATGCATCTAGATTATTAAGTTCATAAGAACAGAGCAACGCATTAAGCAAGATGACATGATGTAGAGGGATAAACTCATGCAATATGATATAAACCCCATCTTGTTATCCTCGATGGAAACAATACAATACGTGTCTTGCAACCCTTTCTGTCACTGGGTAAGATCACCGCAAGATTGAACCCAAAGCTAAACACTTCTCCCATGGCAAGAAAGATCAATCTAATAGGCCAAACCAAACTGATAATTCGAGGAGACTTGTAAAGATAACTCAATCATACATAAAAGAATTCAGAGAAGATTCCAATATTATTCATAGATAAACTTGATCATAAACCCACAATTCATCAGATCTCGACAAACACACCACAAAAAAGAGATTACATCGAATAGATCTCCACAAGAGAGGGGGAGAACATTGTATTGAGATCCAAAAAGAGAGAAGAAGCCATCTAGCTAATAACTATGGACCCTTAGGTCTGTGGTAAACTACTCACAACTCATCGGAGAGGCTATGGTGTTGATGTAGAAGCCCTCCGTGATCGATTCCCCCTCCGGCAGAGTGTCGGCGAAGGCTCCAAGATGGGATCTCGCGGATACAGAAGGTTACGGCGGTGGAAATTGTGTTTCGTGGTGCTCCTGGATGTTTTCGAGGTCCGTTGACATATATAGGAGGAAGAAGTACGTCAGTGGACGCCCGAGGGGCCCACGAGACAGGGGGCGTGCCCTATAGGGGGGCGCGCCCTCCTATCTCGTGGGGCCCTCGGAGCTTTCTTGACTTGCATTCCAGGCTCTCTGGATCAGATTTGTTCCAAAAATAACGCTCCCGAAGGTTTCATTCCATTTGGACTTCGTTTGATATTCTTTTCTTCGAAATACTGAAATAGGCAAAAAAACAGCAATATGGGTTGGGCCTCCGGTTAGTAGGTTAGTCCCAAAAATGATATAAATGTGTAGAATAAAGCCCATAAACATTCAAAAGGGGTAATATAATAGCATGGAACAATCAAAAATTATAGATACGTTGGAGACGTATCAAGCATCCCCAAGCTTAATTCCTACTCGTCCTCGAGTAGGTAAATGATAAAAAGAGAATTTTTGATGTGGAATGCTACCTAGCATAATTCATAATGTAATTTTCTTTCATTGTGGCATGAATGTTCAGATCCAAATAATACAAAATAAAAGTTCATAAAGACATAAGAAATAGTAATACTTCAAGCATACTAATCAAGGTAATCATGTCTTCTCAAAATAACATGGCTAAAGAAAGTTATCCCTACAAAATCATATAGTCTGGCTATTGCGTATCTTCATCACACAAAGTATTTAATCATGCACAACCCCGATGATGAGCCAAGTAATTGTTTCATACTTTAATAATCTCAAACTCTTTCAACTTTCACGCAATACATGAGCGTGAGCCATGGACATAGCACTATATGTCGAATAGAATGGTGGTTGTGGAGAAGACAAAAAGGAGAAGATAGTCTCACATCGACTAGGCGTATCAACGGACTATGGAGATGCCCCTTAATAGATATCAATGTGAGTGAGTAGGGATTGCCATGCAACGGATGCACTAGAGCTATAAATATATGAAAGCTCAACAAAAGAAACTAAGTGGGAGTGCATCCAACTCGCTTGCTCACGAAGACCTAGGGCACTTTTGAGGAAGCCCATCATTGGAATATACAAGCCAAGTTCTATAATGAAAAATTCCCACTAGTATATGAAAGTGACAACATATGAGACTCTCTATCATGAAGATCATGGTGCTATTTTGAAGCACAAGTGTGGAAAAGGAGATAGTAGCATTGTCCCTTCTCTCTTTTTCTCTCATTTTATTTTTTTTCCTTCTCTTTTTCTTTTTTTTCTTTCTTTGGCCTTTTCCTTTTTTTTCTTTTTGGCTTTTCTCTTTTTTTATCCTTTTTTTTCTTTTTGTAAACTCCGAAGTCTCATCCCGACTTGTGGGGGAATCATAGCCTTCATCATCCTTTCCTCATGAGGACAATGCTCTAATAATGAAGAATCACACTTTTATGGATTTACAACTCAAAGCTAGAACAAAATATGACTCTATATGAATGCCTCCGGCGGTGTACCGGGATATGCAATGACTCAAGAGCGACATGTATGAAAATTATGAAGGTGGCCTTGCCACAAATACAATGTCAACTACATGATCATGCAAACAGCACTATGACAAAAGTAATGTGTGTCATATGAACGGAACGGTGGAAATTTACATGGCAATATATCTCGGAATGGCTATGGAAATGCCATAATAGGTAGGTATGGTGGCTGTTTTGAGGAAGGAGTATGGTGGGTATATGGTACCGGCGAAAATTGCGCGGCACAAGAGAAGCTAGCAATGGTGGAAGGGTGAAAGGGTGCATATAATCCATGGACTCAACATTAATCAAAAGAACTCATATACTTGTTGCAAAAATTTAGAAGTCATAAAAAATCAAAGCACTACGTGCATGCTCCTAGGGGGATAGATTCGTAGGAAAAGACCATCGCTCGTCCCCAACTGTCACTCATAAGGAAGACAATCAATAAATAAAATTGTGCTCCATCTTCATCGCAAAGCGGTTCACCATACGTGCATGCTACGGGAATCACAAACTTCAATACAAGCATTCTTCATAATCACCCAACTAGCATGACTTTAATATTACTACCTCCATATCTCAAGACAATTATCAAGTATCAAGTTGATCATAGCATCCAGTTCACTTCCTATGATAGTTATTATTATACCCAACTTGGATGCTCATCATTCTAGGGCCAACTTTGTAACAAAAGCAAATACCATGATGTTCTAAAAGACTCTCAAAATGATATAAGTGAAGCATGAGAGACTAGCAATTTCTTCAAAATTAAGACACCACCGTCGTGCTCTAAAAGATATAAGTGAAGCACTAGAGCAAAAACTATCAAGCTCAAAAGATATAAGTGAAGCACATTAAGTATTCTAGCAAATTCTAATCAAATAGGCTTCTCCCAAAAGGTGTGTTACAGCAAGGATGATTGTGGTAAACTAACAAGCAAAAACTAATACAATACATGATGCTCCAAGAAAAACACATATCATGTGGCGAATAAAATTATAGCTCCAAGTAAAGTTACCAATGAACGAAGACGAAAGAGGGGATGCCTTCCTAGGGCATCCCCAAGCTTAGTCTTTTGTCTACTCTTGAATATCTTGGGGTGCCATGGGCATCCCCAAGCTTAGGCTCTTGCCACCCTTATTCCATAGTCCATAAAGGCTTTACCCAAAACTTGAAAACTTCACAACACAAAACTCAACAGGAAATCTTATAAGCTCCGTTAGTGAAACAAAATAAAACCACCACATAAGGTACTGTAATGAACTCATTATTTATTTATTTTGGTGTTAAACCTACTGTATTACAACTTCCTTATGGTTTATAAACTAATTTATTAGCCATAGATGCATTGAAATAAGCAAACAACACACGAAAAACAGAATCTGTCAAAAACAGAATAGTCAGTATCAATCTGTAACTAACGCAAACTTCTGGAACTCTAAAAATCCTACTAAAATAGGAAGTACTGGACAATTTGTCTATTGATCAGCAGCAAAAAGAATCAATGCAAAATCACGTTTCTGTGATTTATTGATTTTTTTCTCATGAGCGCAAAGTTTCTGTTTTTCAGCAGAATCAAATCAACTATCATCATAGTTTATCCTATAGGTTCTACTTGGCACAAACACTAATTAAAAGATAAAAACACATCTAAACAGAGAGTAGATTCAAGATTTATTCCTAAACAGGAGCAAAAACAAAAAAACATAAAGAAAAATTGGGTTGTCTCCCAACTAGCGCTATCGTTTAACGCCCCTAGCTAGGCATAAAAGCAAGGATAGATCTAACTAGTGTCATCTTTGGCACTTGATTCATAAGTAGCACGCATGATAGATTCATAAGGTAATTTGACTCTCTTTCTTGGAAAGTGCTCCATTCCTTTCTTTAAAGGAAATTGGAATCTAATGTTCCCTTCCTTCATATCAATAATCGCACCAATCGTTCTAAGGAAAGGTCTACCAAGAATAATAGGGCAAGAAAGATTGCAATCTATATCAAGAACGATAAAATCTACGGGCACCAAATTTCTATTAGCAACAATAAGAACATCATTGATCCTTCCCATAGGCTTTTTAATGGTGGAATCCGCAAGGTGCAAATTCAAAGAGCAATTATCAAGATCATGGAAACCTAGAATATCACATAAAGTTTTTGGAATCGTGGAAACACTAGCACCCAAATCACACAAAGAAAAACACTCATAATCTTTAATTCTAATCTTTATAGTAGGTTCCCACTCATCATTAAGTTTTCTAGGTATAGAGACTTGCATATTCAGTTTTTCATCATAAGATTGCAACAAGGCATCAACGATATGTTTGGTAAAAGCTTTATTTTGACTATAAGCATGAGGAGAATTAACAATGGATTGCAACAAGGAAATGCAATCTTTTAAAGAGCAATTATCATAATCAAATTCCTTGAAATCCGAGATAGTAGGTTCAATATTAGGAGTTGAAGATTCTCCAATTTCTCTTTTACCAAATTTAACATCACGATCTAAAGATTCCGAATTTTTGGGACGCCTTCTAGGCAAGGTTGATTCATCATCACTCCCATAATCATCAAAATTCATCTTGAAAAACATAGATCTAATTGGAGACGCATCAATAACTTTAAGATCCTCATCATTATTTTCATGTAGACTAGAAGAACACGCTTTTATGAAGCTTTCTTTTTTAGCATGCAATCTAGCGGTTCTTTCCTTGCACTCGTCAATGGAGATTCTCATTACTTTGAGAGACTCATTGATATCATGCTTAGGAGAAGAAGATCCAAGTTTAAGAGAATTAACATCAAGCGAAAGTCTATCAATGTTCCTAGCCAAATCATCAACTTTGAGCAATTTTTCTTCAAGCAAGGCATTAAAATTCTTTTGAGAAATCGTAAATTCTTTCACACTATTCTCAAAATCAGAGGGCATCTTAGTAAAATTACCATAAGAATTATTGTAGTAATTTCCATAATTATTAGAGGGATTACTAGGGAACGGTCTAGTATTAAAATTTCCTCTATAAGCATTGTTTCCAAAGTTATTCCTACCAACAAAATTCACATCCATAGATTCATTATTATTCTCAACCAAGGAAGACAAAGGCATATCATTAGGATCAAGAGGAGTATTTTTAGTAGCAAACATCTTCATAAGTTCATCCATCTTTCCACTCAAAACATTGATTTCTTCTATAGCATGCACTTTTTTACTAGAAGATCTTTCGGTGTGCCATTGAGAATAATTAGCCATAATATTATCAAGCAATTTTGTAGCATCTCCTAACGTAATTTCCATAAACGTACCTCCCACGGCTGAATCTAATTGATTTCTAGAGGCAAAGTTCAAACCGGCGTAAATTGTTTGTATGATCATCCATAAATTCAAACCATGAGTAGGGCAATTGCGGAGCATCAATTTCATTCTTTCCCAAGATTGGGCAACATGCTCATGATCAAGTTGTTTAAAATTCATAATATCGTTCCTAAGAGTGATGATCTTAGCGGAAGGAAAATACTTAGAGATAAAAGCATCTTTGCACTTGTTCCAAGAATCAATACTATTTTTAGGCAAAGACGAAAACCAAACTTTAGCACGATCTCTAAGTGAAAACGGAAATAACCTCAATTTGACAATATTGTTATCCGTATCTTTCTTCTTTTGCATATCACACAAATCAACAAAATTGTTTAGATGAGTAGCGGTATCTTCACTAGCAAGGCCGGCGAATTGATCTTTCATAACACGATTCAGCAAAGCGGCATTGATTTCGCAAGACTCAACATCATTAAGAGGAGCAATTGGAGTACTAAGGAAATCATTATTATTGGTATTCGAGAAGTCACACAACTTGGTATTATATTGTGCCATGGCGACAAGTAATCCAGCACACAAGCATACAAAAAAACGGCAAGCAAAAAGAGAGGAGGAGATTGGGAAGGAGAAGGCGAATAAAACAGCAAGGGTGAAGTGGGGGGAGAGGAAAACGAGAGGCAAATAATGTAAATGCAAGGGAGATGGGTTTGTGATGGGTACTTGGTATGTCTTGACTTGAGCGAAGACCTCCCCGGCAACGGCGCCAGAAATCCTTCTTGCTACGTCTTGAGCTAGCGTTGGTTTTCCCCGAAGAGGAGAGGGTGATGCAGCAAAGTGTAGTGTAAGTATTTCCCTCAGTTTTGAGAACCAAGGTATCAATCCAGTAGGAGGCTCCTCAAAAGTCCCATGCACCTACACAAACAAACTGAGAACTCGCAACCAACGCAATAAAGGGGTTGTCAATCCCTTCACGGTCACTTACGAAAGTGAGATCTGATAGAGATAGTATGATAAGATAATATTATTTTTGATATTTTATAATATAGATGCAGCAAATAAAGATGCAAATAAAAGTAGATTGAAAGCAAATATGATAAGAGATAGACACGGGGGCCATAGGTTTCACTAGAGGCTTCTCTCGAGATAGCATAAGTATTACGGTGGGTGAACAAATTACTGTCGAGCAATTGATAGAAAAGCGAATAATTATGACGTTATCTAGGCATGATCATGCATATAGGCATCACGTCCATAACAAGTAGACCGACTCGTGCCTGCATCTACTACTATTACTCCACACATCGACAGCTATCCAGCATGCATCTAGAGTATTAAGTTCATAAGAACAGAGCAACGTATTAAGCAAGATGACATGATGTAGAGGGATAAACTCATGCAATATGATATAAACCCCATCTTGTTATCCTCGATGGCAACAATACAATACGTGTCTTGCAACCCTTTCTGTCACTGGGTAAGATCACCGCAAGATTGAACCCAAAGCTAAACACTTCTCCCATGGCAAGAAAGATCAATCTAGTAGGCCAAACCAAACTGATAATTCGAAGAGACTTGTAAAGATAACTCAATCATACATAAAAGAATTCAGAGAAGATTCCAATATTATTCATAGATAAACTTGATCATAAACCCACAATTCATCGGATCTCGACAAACACACCGCAAAAAGAGATTATATCGAATAGATCTCCACAAGAGAGGGGGAGAACATTGTATTGAGATTCAAAAAGAGAGAAGAAGCCATCTAGCTAATAACTATGGACTCGTAGGTCTGTGGTAAACTACTCACAACTCATCGGAGAGGCTATGATGTTGATGTAGAAGCCCTCCGTGATCGATTCCCCCTCCGGCAGAGTGCCGGCAAAGGCTCCAAGATGGGATCTCGCGGATACAGAAGGTTACGGCGGTCGAAATTGTGTTTCGTGGTGCTCCTGGATGTTTTCGGGGTCCGTGGACATATATAGGAGGAAGAAGTACATCGGTGGATGTGCGTGGGGCCCACGAGACAGGGGCGCGCCCTACAGGGGGGCGCCCTCCTATCTCGTGGGGCCCTCGGAGCTTTCTTGACTTGCACTCCAGGCTCTCCGGATCAGATTTGTTCCAAAAATAACGCTCCCGAAGGTTTCATTCCGTTTGGACTCCGTTTGATATTCCTTTTCTTCGAAATACTGAAATAGGCAAAAAAACAGCAATATGGGCTGGGCCTACGGTTAGTAGGTTAGTCCCAAAAATGATATAAATGTGTAGAATAAAGCCCATAAACATCTAAAAGGGGTAATATAATAGCATGGAACAATCAAAAATTATAGATACGTTGGAGACGTATCAGCTGGCATGCAAACGATGCGCTCTTGGTGCCGCCGAGCGCTCAGTTGCGCGCGTGCTCGCTGCCCCGCCTGCCTGAGCGTGCCAAACTGCGCCAGCATCATCGTATCGACCCCCTTAACTCCGCCCTGGCACTCGCCGACGCCGGAGCTCGCCGCAGCGGGCACGTGCATGGTCCGGCCAACGCAACCGTGCGGTGCGCACTATGCTCATCGCCTTCCTCTCGCCCCTGTGCTCGTCCCCGTTCGCCAACAGTCCCTGCGTGAGCTACATCTTCTTCTCCCTCTCTCACTGACGCCGTTCGTCGCCGAGTGCCGCGGCCAGGTGTCCACCGGCGGAGCCCTAAAACCCCCTCGACGCTCGGCTATAAATAGGGCCATCCCCAGCCTCCTCGAGCACCATCCACCACTCCCACACACTCCACAAGCGCGTAGAAAGCCGTAGCCCGGTCGGGCAGGCTGCGAGCCGCCGTCCCCGAGCTCGAGCTCGCCGGCGATCCCCTCGGATCATCTTTGTGGCTCCAGCCCTTCCCAGGCCAGGGCAACCCTTCCAGGGCCTCCGCCACTCTGCGCTGGTGTCGTTTCGCCCGGTTGGAGCCCCTGGAGTCGCCTCTGGTCGCCGTCGTCTTTGTCTCTGGCGACCTCCGCTCTCTGCCTCCGCTGGAGAGGCTGATTCCGGCGTCGTCCGACCACCCCTAGCCATTCTACGGGTACGGGCAGGTGCGCCTCTGTCTCCTCTCTCGATCCCTCCCTCTCGTTTTGGCCAAGGAGCCCTCGCCACCGACGTGTGCTCCGGTGAAGCCTCGCCGCTCTCTATTTCCCTCTCCCCCTCCTCCTCATGTGACTAGCGGGGCCCGCTAGACAACCACTCTATACACGCGCGAAGGGGTATGAGTGGTGGCGCCTCGGGGCTTTGTCTAGATTTTTCTGGTGAATTTCAGAAGGTTTCTTGATGATTTCTTTTTGTGATTTTAAATATTTTCAGAAGGTCAGGCTTGTCTTGAGGATCACCAGGAAGCTTGTGAACCTCATCTGCACTAAGGCAAGCCACAACAACATTTTCATGGTGCCATTACAATATTTGTGATTTTCTACTTGAACAAATGATTATCCATGCATTTAAATTATTATTATGTTAGTTATATTCTGTTAGATGCTTGTTAAAGTGAATATGCTTGATTTACAGAAAGTTTGAAGTGAACTTAGTTGGTAAACTAAAAAGGATTTAGTTTTGGGTGATGAAAGGATAATACGGTTATGGATATAAATAATTAGTGGAGTTATTTTCTTGCATGAGTGAAAAATGATAAATTTGCTAGAAAAGATTCTGTTTGAAGTGAGGTTTGATCTTAACCAGAGAAGTGTCATGAGTTGTTAATGCTCAGTGTGGATATAGTTGACTCAGTCATTTCCGTTGATATGTGATGCATATGCTGCATGTCATGGCATTATGACGCCGGTTATTTTCACTTTAAGTTGAACCTGATAATAACTCATCTTGAATACATTGTTGACCGGGTCATGGTGCCGCTGAATCAAGTTTTCCCAGTGCAACCACATTTGCCGGTATGGGACGGCCTTTATTCGTTCCATTGTCATGCCTCTGGTCGGTGCCTCCAACTAGGGAAGGTTATGGGCGTGCGGTACCGTGTCCCAGTAAGCAGACATAACCTTGTGTGCCCATTGTTGAGTTTATGGTACCGGGTCCTGTGTGGGATCGTTTATGTTTGGCCATGACGGTGGTTGTTGTGTCTTTGGTAGACACGGGGCCACCCAGGACTAGCCCGATGGGGAGTGAGTCGGAGTGGCCGGGAGAGTGTCATGGCAAAAGTGGGGTTTCATCAGAATGCCGTTGGTCCATCCGAATGGGAGTGCGAGGCCATGGGTTCCGTGGTGTGGGTCCAGTGTGCTACCTATGCAGAGTGTATTAATCTACCGGTAGCCGAGTCCACGGTTAAGGACATGCTCGAAAGTAGGTCATCGGGAAGAGGTGCCAAATTTTTACAGATCACAAAAGTCTCAAGTATATATTTACTCAGCCAGATTTAAATCTCCGTCAACGAAGATGGCTTGAGTTAGTCAAGGATTATGACCTTGGAATAAATTATCACCCGGGTAAGGCCAACGTGGTTGCCGATGTGCTCAGTCGAAAGCCCGTCAGCGTAAATGTCATATTGGAATCCTTGCCTCCGGAACTTCAAGAAGAGATTGCTCAGCTCAACCTGGTCATAGTCGATGCTGGCCTTGCTAATATTTTGGAAGTTACCCCCACACTTGAGGAAGAGATCTTCAAGGCCCAGCCAGATGACACTGATCTGCAGAGACGTGCCAAGCATATGGTAGCAAGTCATACTTCTGATTACTCGAAGGATCAGTTCGGTACCCTCCAATTCTGGGGAAGGATTTGTGTGCCCAATCAAGCAGATTTAAAGCAGAAGTTCCTGTTAGAAGCACACGAATCCTTTTATTCAATTCACCCTGGAGGTACGAAAATGTATGAAGACCTTCAACAAATATGCTGGTGGTATGGAATGAAGAAATACATTGCCTATTTCATGGCCTATTGTGACATATGCAACAAAGTGAAGGCAGAGTATCAGAAGCCAGCCGGACTTCTCCAACCGCTTCCAGTGTCACAATAGAAATGGGATGATGTATGTATGGATTTCATCACAGGACTACCTAATACTCGACGGGGCAATGATGCAATTTGGGTCATAGTGGACACATCAACCAAGGTAGCCCACTTTATCCCGATCAGAACCACATATCGAGCAGATGAACTTGCACAGCTGTATGTATCCAGAATAGTCAGTCTGCATGGAGTACCCCAAACCATCACTTCTGACCGAGGTTCACTTTTTACCTCCGCTTTTTGGTCCCGTCTCCATCAAGCCTTGGGGACAGCATTGAAATACAAACCGCTTATCATCCTCAGACTGATGGACAAACTGCGCGGGTAAACCAAATACTCGAAGATATGTTGCGAGCCTGTGCTTTGGCCCAAGGACCAAAATGGGAAGACTATTTGCCCTATGCCGAGTTCTCTTATAACAATAGCTTCCAGACCAGTTTAAAGATGTCACCGTATGACGCTTTGTATGGCCGTAAGTGCCACACCACTTTAAATTGGTCTCAAACTGGAGATAGCCGCATTTTCAAAAAGGATCTCATTCTGGAAGCCGAGAAGAAAGTCAAGGAAATCAAAGACAGATTGCAGTTGGCCAAATCTCGACAAAAGAGTTATTATGATGCAAAGCACCGACATATCAGTTTTGAACCCGGAGAACACGTATACCTTCGAGTCACGCCTATGAGAGGAGTCAAGAGATTTCAGACTCGTGGAAAGTTGGCACCCAGATTTATTGGTCCATTTCTCATTATGGCACGAGTGGGTACTGTTGCATATCAGTTGGAACTACCCCCTGAATTGTTGGACGTGCACAACGTGTTTCATGTCTCACGGTTGAGGCGATGCATATCGCCGCCTGAGAAAAAGACTGATATGATTGAAATAGAGTTGGCAAAGGATTTAACATACGAAGAGAGGCCGGATAGAATCTTGGATCAGATGGAAAGAGTCGCTCTTAGTAAAGCAAGGAAGTTTTACAAAGTCCAGTGGGAGCATCACACAGAGTCAGAATCAACGTGGGAACAGGAACAATTTCTAAGGGCACATTACCAGGATGGTTTTCCCAAGCAACCGAATCTCGAGGACGAGATTCATTCTAAGTAGGGGGGGGGGTGTGACAGCCTAGTTTTTGCCCTCTCTTCTTTGCCTGATTCTCAGTTGATTTGAATTTGAATTTTTGGAGTTTTGAATCTTTTCATATGGACTTAACCACTTCGGTACCCCTTGGCTTTCACCCAAGTGCTTCATCTCCCTCTATAACCATCACTCCATCTCTGGTTCATCTCAAAATATTATTTGGAATTTTTTTCTTTAATGAAAAATATACATTTTACCCTCCTAAACCCTAGCTAGCTCAATGTGCTCCAGAGCAACCCCAATTTTTATTGCCCATAAAATTCTGAGAAAAATCCCAATTATTCTTTGAACCCTAGGGCACCTTTCTGAGCAAAAATATTTCACCACTTTTTGAAATATTTTGGCTACAGAAAATATTTTCTGTTCTGTACAGAAATGGTAGTTTCTATAGCAACTACCATATTACTTGCTCCATTGTAGCTGGTTTTTCTTGTGCATCATCACCTTAGTAGATGATTGCTAGCCTCCAAGGCCCAGCCCTCAACTCCCAGTGGTTTGACCATAGTAAACTCCCAAAGTTACTGTCCAGAAACTTACCAGGAGTGTAAAACCATTTCTCCTGCACCTGAAACCAAACCCAAGCATGGTAACGATCAAAACTACCATGGACAACACGCCAAACATGAAGTTTGGGCTTAGGTCGGCCTGAGGTCATAGTTCACGTGGCGACCGCGTTCGTCCAGGCGTGCTGGCATGCAAACGACGCACTCTGGGTGCCGCCAAGCGCTCTGTTGCGCACGTGCTCGCTGCACCGCCTGCCTGAGTGTGCCAAACCATGCCACCATCATCGTCTCGACCCCCATAACTCTGTCCTGGCACTCGCCGAAGCCGGAGCTTGGCACAGCAGGCACGGGCACGGTCCGGCCAACGCAACAGTGTGGTGCGCGCTGTGCTCGTCGCCTTCCTCTCGCCCCTGTGCTCGTCCCCGTTCGCCAACAGTCCCCGCGTGAGCTACGTATTCTTCTCCCTCTCTCACTGACGCCGTTTGTCGCCAGGCGCCGCAGCCAGGTGTCCACCGGCGGAGCCCAAAAACCCCCTCGATGCTCAGCTATAAATAGGGCCATCCCCAGCCTCCTCGAGCACCATCCACCACTCCCACACACTCGACAATCGCGTAGAAAACCGTAGCCTAGCCAGGCAGGCCGCGGGCCGCCGTCCCCGAGCTCGAGCTTGCCGTGATCCCCTCGGATCGTCTCCGCAGCTCCAGCCCTTCCCAGGCCAGGGAAACCCTTTCAGGGCTTCCGCCACTCTCCAGTGGCGTCGTTCTGCCCAGTTGGAGCCCCTGGAGTCGCCTCTGGTCGCCATCGTCTTTGTCTCCGGCGACCTCCGCTCTCTGCCGCCGCTGGACAGGCTGATTCCGGTGCTGTCCGACCACCCCTAGCCATTCTACGGGTACGGGAAGGTGCGCCTCTGTCTCCTCTCTCGATCCCTCCCTCTCGTTTTGGACAAGGAGCCCTCACCGCCGGTGTGCGCTCCGGTGAGGCCTCGCTGCTCTCTGTTTCCCTCTCCCCCTCCACCTCAGCTGACTAGCGGGGCCCGCTAGTTAGCCACTCTATATGCCCGCGAAGCGGTACGAGTGGTGGTGCCCCGGGGCTTTACGCCTTCTATGTCACCCCCCCTCAGTCTGATTATTTAAATTCAAATTTTAATTAAATCCAGAGAACTTCAAACGGCCAAAACTTTTTAACCATTAGTCGAAATGAAATGATTCTTTTTTGCATTGAGTTCTTTGTTCAAAAATCTAGCAACTCACCAAAGATGGGATTTTTCCCTACTATATAGATTTTCTGGTGAATTTCAGAAGGTTTCTTGATGATTTATTTTTGTGTTTTTAAATATTTTTGGAAGGTCAGGCTTGTCTTGAGGATCACCAGGAAGCTTGTGAACCTCATCTGCACTAAGGCAAGCCATAACAACATTTTCATGGTGCCATTACAATATTGTGATTTTCTACTTGAACAAATGATTATCCATGCATTTAAATTATTATTACGTTAGTTATATTCTGGTAGATGCTTGTTAAAGTGAATATGCTTGATTTACAGAAAGTTTGAAGTGAACTTAGTTGGTAAACTAAAAAGGATTTAGTTTTGGGTGATGAAAGGATAATATGGTTATGTATATAAATAATTAGTGGAGTTATTTTCTTGCATGAGTAAAAATGATAAATTTGCTAGAAAAGATTCTGTTTGAAGTGAGGTTTGATCTTAACCAGAGAAGTGTCATGAGTTGTTAATGCTCAGTGTGGATATAGTTGACACTATCATTTCCGTTGATATGTGATGCATATGCTGCATGTCATGGCATTATGACGCTGGTTATTTTCACTTTAAGTTGAACCTGATAATAACTCAACTTGAATACATTGTTGACCGGGTCATGGTGCCGCTGAATCGAGTTTTTCCCAGTGCAACCACATTTGCCGGTATGGGACGGCCTTTATTCTTTCTGTTGTCATGCCTCTGGTCGGTGCCTCCAACTGGGGAAGGTTACGGGCGTGCGGTACCCTAGCCCGGTAAGCAGACATTACCTTGTGTGCCCATTGTTGAGTTTATGGTACCGGGTCCCCATGTGGGATCGTTTATGTTTGGCCACGATGGTGGTCGTTGTGTCTTTGGTAGACACGGGGCCACCCAGGACTAGCCCGATGAGGAGTGAGTCGGAGTGGCCGGGAGAGTGTCATGGCAATGGCAGCGTTTTGTCGGAATGCCGTTGGTCCACCCGAATGGGAGTGCGAGGCCATGGGTTCTGTGGTGTGGGTCCAGTGTGCTACCTCTGCAGAGTGTATTAATCTATCGATAGCCGAGTCCACGGTTAAGGACACGCTCGACAGTAGGTCACACTGTCGGTGTTCTGGGAACGGGGGTCCCCTGACTTGCCTGCCTGTGGCCTGCGGCGTGGCTCGAGTGGTGACCTAGTGCAGCCCATCTTCATCAACCCCAGCTCAAGACCCTCGCGAGGGGCCAAGCCTCGCGGGGCGGACGATAGGAAGCTTCCTCAGGAGCGGCCTCGCCAGGCAGGCTCGCGTGGAGGCGGAGAGCTCAAGGCGGGGGTATGATACGTCCATTTTGCATCATGCTTTTATATCAATATTTATTGCATTATGGGCTGTTATTTCACGTTGTGTCACAATACTTATGGCTATTCTCTCTTATTTTACAAGGTTTGCATGAAGAGGGAGAATGCCGGCAGCTGGAATTCTGGGTTGGAAAAGGAGCAAATATTGGAGGCCTATTCTGCGCAACTCCAAAAGTCCTGAAACTCCACGGAATTTCTTAAAATAAATAAAGAAAAATCGTCGCCAAAGATGAAGGCCAGGGGGGCCACACCCTGCTCATGAGGGTGCCCCCCCTGGGGCGCGCCCCCTTACCTCGTGGGCCCCCTGGTGGCTCTTCAACGCCCATCTTCTCCTATATGAAGTCTTTCGATGAGAAAAAAAAACCAAAGGCAACCTGGCAGGGGTCCCCAGGCAGGTGATCGAGCATCACCTGAACGTATGCCCCAACATGCGCCCCGTGAAGCAGAAGGCAAGACGGCAGTCCACCGAAAAGCAGGCTTTCATCGTCCAGGACACCCGCAAGCCAGAAGATGCGGGAGTCATTCGCGAGGTTCGCTATCCGGAATGGCTAGCGAACCCTGTTGTTGTACCGAAGAAAGGGGGGAAGGAACGCATGTGCGTCGATTTCACCAACCTCAACAAAGCTTGCCCACAAGATCCGTTCCCACTCCCCCGCATCGATCAAATCGTCGACTCTACTGCTGAGTGTGACCTGTTGTGCTTCCTGGATGCCTTCTCAGGCTATCACCAAATCAAGATGGCGGTCGAAGATGTGGAGAAGACGGCTTTCCTGACCTCGTGTGGGGTATACTGCTACACGTGCATGCCATTCGGATTGCGCAATGCGGGTGCAACCTTTCAGCGGCTGATGCACATCGCATTAGGCCGGCAACTCGGGAGGAACGCCGAGGCTTATGTCGATGACATAGTGGTGAAGTCTCGGGAGGCGAAGACTCTGATACAGGACCTGGAAGAAACCTTCGCGAGCCTTCGTGAAGTGGACCTGCGGCTCAACCCAGAGAAGTGCGTGTTCGGTGTTCCCTCTGGCAAGCTTCTGGGCTTCCTCGTGTCCCATAGAGGGATCGAGGCTAACCTGGAGAAGGTCAAGGCAATCGAAGACATGAATCCGTCGCAAACCCTCAGGGAAATGCAGAAGCTCGCCGGGCGAGTAACTTCACTAGGGCGCTTCATCTCCAAGCTAGGGGAGCACGCTCTGCCCTTCTTCAAGCTGATGAAGAGGAAGGGCCCGTTCGAATGGACTCAAAAGGCTAACGAAGCGTTCCAAGATCTCAAGAAGTACCTGACCAGCCCTCCTGTGATGGTAGCGCCACGCCCGCAGGAGCCCCTGGTGCTTTATCTCGCCGCCACACCATACTCCGCCAGTACAACTCTGGTGGCCGTCCGGGAGGAGCGCCGGCCCAAGACCACACCAGTCGCGGCAACCCCAGGCCAGGGAGGCCCTGCGAGGGTCACACCCTCAGCGGATACAAGTCAGCCTCAGCAAGGAGGCGTCCTCGCGGCTAAGGGGACCCCACCAGTCTGTCAGGAGCTGGGGGCTCTTGCGCCTCAGGAGGCGCTCGACTCCCCAGAGGATGCGGGCTCCGTCGCTGCATCCGCCCTCGTCGAGCATCCCGTGTACTTCCTCAGCACAGTGCTGAGGGATGCAAGAGCACGGTACCCCATGCCTCAGAAGCTCCTGCTCGCACTGTTGGTGGCCTCTCGGAAGCTGCGGCACTACTTCCAAGGTCATCCCATCAAGGTCGTCTCAGCATATCCGTTGGAAAGGGTGCTCAGAAGTCCCAACTCGGCGGGAAGGGTCGCTGAATGGAACATCGAGTTGCAAGCATTTCAGTTGGAATTCAGCACGACGAGGATCGTTAAGGGAGCCGCACTTGCATATTTTGTAGCAGAATGGACGGAGGCGCCAGGGCTTGAAGCAGGCGAAGACCGGTCAATTTCCCCAGGAAGTGAGGCGCCAGACGGCTGGGTTATGTACTTCGACGGAGCTTTCTCGCGACATGGCGCGGAGGCTGGCGCGGTGCTCATATCCCCCTCTCAGGACAGGCTCTACTACACCGTGCAACTTTGTTTCCAACATGGAGAGAAGGTTTCCAACAATACAGCGGAGTACAAGGGGCTAATAGAGGGCCTGAAAGCTGCAGTGGTCTTGGGGGTAAAGCGCCTCATCATCAAGGGCGATTCACAACTCCTCGTCAACTTCTCCAACAAGGTGTATGAGCCGAAGGACGAGCACATGGAGTCTTATCTGGCAGAAGTCCGCAAAATTGAGAAGCAGTTTTGGGGTTTGGAGTCGCAGCATGTACCCCGCGGCACCAATTAGGAGGCTGACGACATCGCAAAAAGGGCATCCAGGCGGCTGCCTCAGGAGGCCGGAGTCTTTGAGGAAAGGCTCTTTAAACCCTCGGCGGTGCCACCACCATCGGGCGCAGCGCAACCTCAGGCGAAGCTCCCTCAGCCACCTGCATCGGGAGCTCTGACATATGGCCCGACCTCAGGAGCATGCTTGCTCCTGGCGCTGGAGCCTCAGGAGGGATGTTGGACCGTGGAACTCAAGAGTTACTTGGCGCAAGGGACTCTGCCAGAAAGGGACGAAGACGCAGAACGCGTGGCGCGGCAAGTGATGTCTACTACACAACCTTCTTCTAGTAGACGTTGTTGGGCCTGCAAGTGCACAGGTTTGTAGGACAGTAGCAAATTTCCCTCAAGTGGATGATCTAAGGTTTATCAATCCGTAGGAGGCATAGGATGAAGATGGTCTCTCTCAAGCAACCCTGCAACCAAATAACAAAGAGTTCTTGTGTCCCCAACACACCCAATACAATGGTAAATTGTATAGGTGCACTAGTTCGGCGAAGAGATGAAGATACAAGTGCAAAATAGATAGTAGATATAGGTTTTTGTAATCTGAAATAATAAAAACAGCAAGGTAACAAGTGATAAAAGTGAGCGTAAACGGTATTGCAATGATAGGAAACAAGGCCTAGGGTTCATAATTTCACTAGTGCAAGTTCTCTCAACAATAATAACATAGATAGATCATATAACAAGCCCTCAACATGCAACAAAGAGTCACTCCAAAGCCACTAATAGCAGAGAACAAATGTAGAGATTATGGTAGGGTACAAAACCACCTCAAAGTTATTCTTTCGGATCGATTTATAAAAGAGTTCGTACTAGAATAACACCTTAAGACACAAATCAACCAAAACCCTAATGTCACCTAGATACTCCATTGTCACCTCAAGTATCCGTGGGCATGATTATACGATATGCATCACACAATCTCAGATTCATCCAACCAACATAAAAGTACTTCAAAGAGTGCCCCAAAGCTACTACCGGAGAGTCAAGAACGTGTGCCAACCCCTATGCATAGGTTCCCAATGTCACGAAACCCGCAAGTTGATCACCAAAACATACATCAAGTGGCACATGATATCCCATTGTCACCACAGATAATCACGGCAAGACACACATCAAGTGTTCTCATAAAAGACTCAATCCGATAAGATAACTTCAAAGGGGAAACTCAATTCATCACAAGAGAGTAGAGGGGGAGAAACATCATAAGATCCAACTACAATAGCAAAGCTCGGGATACATCAAGATCGTGCCATAGAGGGAACATGAGAAAGAATATGAGAGAGGGAGATCAAACACATAGCTACTGGTACATACCCTCAGCCCCGAGGGTGAACTACTCCCTCCTCGTCATGGATAGCGTTGGGATGATGAAGATGGCCTCCGCTGACGGGATCCCCCTTCGGCAGGGTGCCGGAACAGGGTCCCGGTTGGTTTTTGGTGGCTAAAGAGGCTTGCGGTGGTGGAACTCCCGATCTAGGTGCTGTTCTGGAAGTTTTTGGGTACGTAGGTATATATGAGTGCAGGAAGTACGTCGGTGGAGCTACGGGTGTCCCACGAGGCAGGGTGCGCGCCCAGGGGGCGCGCCCCCCACCTTCGTGAGCACCTCCCTTGGCTCCTGATGTGGGGTCCAAGTCCATCCGGTAACTTTCCTTCCAAAAATAACTTCTCCAGTTGATTTTGTTCCGTTTTGACTCCGTCTGATATTCCTTTTCCCCGAGACAGCAAATCTGGGCTGGGCCTCCGGTTAATAGGTGTCACGACCGGTTTTTTCTGGTATAAATTTCCAAAAAAAGACCGTCGTGCTCATCATCCCCAGGATTACTGTTAGCTGATGAGGCTCCAACTTGATACAGAAATTCCAAGCAGAATACAACATATGTAGTACAAGACCATTCTGGCCTGTGAGTACAACAAATGGTTTCTAGAGGTTGATGGCGGAAGCGGGTTGTGAAACATCAGTGTCTATGGGACTCCATTTCCCACGGGAACAACTGACCAGGTTAACTCCTATCTTCGCGAGGCTGCTATCTCCATTACTTAGGTTCCGGGGCTGTCATCGCGTCACTCCTCTTCGTGCAAGAAAATCTGGCCAAGACAATAGCCAAGGACAAGCCAGTGAGTACTTTGAATGTACTCGCAAACATTATGAACACAGGTATAATATAACAATGATGTGCTGAAAATATTTTATGCTCATGACGTCAGTCACAAATAGTAAATAAAATTCTGATGCGTGCAGGCGGTTATTTATAAAAATGCAATAACATAGTAGTATCAAAATTTATGAAACAAATAACAAGCAATGCCATAGTCGGGCGTCTTAGCGACACCACATAAAGGGCTTTAAAAGAAATGCCACAGTCGGGCGTCTGAGCGACACCACATAAAGGGCTTTAAAAGAAATGCCACAGTCGGGCGTCTGAGCGACACCACATAAAGGGCTTTAAAAGAAATGCCACAGTCGGGCGTCTGAGCGACACCACATAAAGGGCTTTAAAAGAAATGCCACAGTCGGGCGTCTGAGCGACACCACATAAAGGTCTTTAAAATAAACAATCATAGTGAATATCCCGGAGGTAGAACCATCCCAGAGATACTCGATAATAACAATAATATCACGGGTTAGTCAACAATAATAATAATCATAATTATCACAAGTCACAGGTAGTAGTTCCAGTTCTGGTTAACAGTTTCACCTCCGAAGACCGACACTAAGACCGACACCTGACCCATCCCAGACTGTAATCCTTAACCATGGACACGGCTATTCGAATAGGTTTATTCTCTGCAGAGGGTGTACTCTTTACCCACGAGTAACGGATTTCTTTAGTCCATCGGGACTAATTCCGTCTACGGTCTTTTTGTTGAAAACACACCTAACTTGCACACACCAGCTTATCTCACACGTGTCTGGAATCACCCACGACACCTGTTAAGCAAACTCTAAGTGGGGAGGCTACAACCTCGCGTAGCATGGGATCAAATTTATATCGCGCGCTCTAAGGGGTGGCCTCCCCTCTCGGTCCCAACCGGAAACACCCATGCCCCCGGACCAGGTGGCCTGCCTACCAGCTACAACTGGTATCTTCCACCATGGCCTCTCTGTACGGTGTGTGCTAGAAAGAGGTTGACAACTTACTGAACCGTACTCTACTTGCTGTAGAGATGAGTGGTAGTACGAAACAAGTATGGGGGTTACTGGCACAAGACTCGATCTACGGTCGACTCAGGAGGTTTAAGTTTTCCCTGCATGATTAGCATAACGAATATATTTCAACCAACAGAGTCACCGCTCATATCACCTTACCATGCCATACCAGACATAACCGTCCCGACGGAGACCGGCGACAAACTCATGCCTACCCAAGGCAGAGGTTTTCCCGGGTTCCTGCCGGTATGCATGCAAGGCACATGAGGGTGATTATCATCACAAGTGTGTTCATTTCCAACAGCATGGAAATCACTAATATGCACTCATGCATATGATCATACCACATGAAATAACAAGTCCTTCGAAATGCGGTGGTGTTATAAATGTATCAACAATCACACCAAAAATATTATGCCGGGATTCAGAATGCTTGCCTTCAATGTGTGGAAAGGCAGGGTGCACTCCAAAACTTGAAACATTTCTCCTCTCTTCAAAAATCCTATTTTAGCAATATAAAAGAATTAACACACAAAATAAAAACAGCACCAAAAGTTGTTCTGAAATTTTTTCAAATAAATCTTAAAATAAACTAGGTGAAATTTGAGAGAGGTAGGAAAAAGAATCATTTCATTTGGAGTTGTATTTAAAAAGTTATAGCTAGTCAAAGTTCTGGTCAAAATCTGTTATTTAAATAAAACAGAAAAGAAAACGTTTCGGAGGGGAATACGCTTTCGGAGCGGGGGAAACGTACTGGGGGGATTACGCCTTCACTTAATCCCACGTGGACAGGCACGGGGTCGCTGACAGTGGGTCCAGAGAGTCCCACTAGTCAGGTTTGACTAGTCTCTCTTTCCCCCTCCTTCCCCTGTCCCGAGCGGAGGCGGAGCTCAGGCGATCGTCGCCGGCGACTGGCAGCTCTTCGCGGGGCCCCGAGGGCGGGGATGGATGCGCCACTCCAGTGCGGTCCTCCCGGTGGTTGCCAGGCCGGTGGGGACGGAGGGAGCTGCCGGCGGCGAGCTTCGCGGTGGAGGAGGCTTCGGGGGCGGAGTGAAAATTCTCCCGCAGTGAGCCCCGATCGAAATCGAGTAGTGGGAAAGGTTCACGGGAGGATGAGGAAGCTCTTGGTGGAGAGAACGGAGAGGGGGAGGCCCTGGTGGTGCCGAATTGGCCAGGGCAGTGGTGGCGGCCGCAGTTGCCGGAGGTGGGGAAGAAGACCTCCCCGGGTCGATTGGCTGCCATAGGAAAACTAGGGGAGCATTCTAAGGTTGCCTGTGTGCTCGGGGAAGCTCGGGAGCCTCCTTTTATAGCTTGTCGAGGTGGGTTCCGCGGCGGCCGGATAAGCTCTCCGGCGAACCGCCTCTCTGTAGCTTGCAGGGCAACGTGGCGTGGCTGGGGATGACGGCAGGAGCTAGCGGACGAGTGGGCACTGCTCCAAGGGCGAGCTGGCGAGCTGGGGTGGTTTTGGCGGCGCCGACATGGGCAGAGGCTGTCGGGCGGCTGTGGCGGCTAGCTCTTGGCCTGCCGGCGTGGCGAGGGGCGGCTTGGCGCGTAGCGGTGAGAAGGGGAGCGCGTGGCGTGGTGCTGCAGAGCGGGCCAAAACCGTGGGGGCCAGCGTGTCGGCTCGGCGCACGTGCATGCCAAACGCACGCTCTGCTCGCGCTCCGGGCATGCACGGGATGTGCTCGACGTAATGCCAGAGCATGCTACAGAGCTTGGTTGAGGCTGGCAATTAACAGATCTAGGTTAGGAGAAACGGGGAGTCTAGTGGACATGCTTGTTTGATCAGAGGTGCAAGTTCACAGTGCAATGCCACAATTCATGTCAAAACAGATCATGCCCGTAAGGTGTTTGACAAAATGCTAAGGGCACTTAGGCAGGTCTTGGAGTGGCCAAAAACTCCAGACGGTGGTCTCTTTAGATGTACAAGAGGGTGGTGAGGTTAGTTTGCCAAAAGTAGAAACTTGTTAGTGCAAGTTTTGCAAAACTACATTTCTGGACAGGAAATAAATGACATTATTTCATGAACCAAAATTAATCCAAGGGTTGCATGCTCCTGGATTTAGGGGTTTGGTAGGGCTGTCTACAAGTAGGAAAAGGCACAAGATCATTGGAGCAAAAATAAATAGGGTTGCAGTAGAAATCACAAGGCTGGACCAGAATGAAAAAGAGGTTGATTCACTCAATATTTTCAAAGAACAGCACTAGGTTTTTGCATAAAGTTGAATCATATGCTACTAACAATATCCCATAATTTTGGTGGAGGCCAGGAAGAAATATTTAAATGGGTTGTAGTGAAAAATGCACTCTGGACCAGAGAAGAAAAATTGAGTGTAGGGCTCAAAATATTTCATGAATGAAATATATTTTTGCATAAAAGTGATTTAAAAACATCACATGACATCTCCAATTTTTGGTGAAATTTTTAGTTAAATATATCAAAAGGTTGTAGTTCAAAAAGAGCTCCAAATTTTAAAACAACTCATTTTAATGAATAAAGTTCAGGGTGAAATAATTTTATAAATAAATCTCCTGATTGAGAGATGTTTTTAAATGAGAGGGAAAATAAGTCCAATATGTTTTGGAAGGATCCACTTGGGAAAAACTCCTTAATATTAAAAGAAAAGTTTTGAAATCAACAGGGATATTCTTGCAGACAAAATTTTTAAACTCTTGGCAAAATTTTAATAAGAAAAACCTGGTTAAATTTTTGGGGTGTTACAATACTACCCCCCTTAAGAAAAAATCACGTCCTCGAGATTTGCTAAGAGCCGTTGTGAAAAACAAATACTCCATGTGTGTACGAGCGGTTGTGAGTCTGCTGCCGGGGTGCTGCGTGAATAAAAATAATCCATGTACTGTGGGATAAATGATGCAGCAATTCAGTAAAAAGAAAACTCATACTAGGATTTTTCGCGGTTACACAAGTTAATCACGAAGAAAATTACTCATACCAGTAGAAACTAAATACTCGACTCGTCGCACAAATTTGGGGTATCACGCATAAGTCACACACATAAATAAATGTTGCAATAATGAACACCGCAGCGATGTTCTAAAATGGAAACGGCAACTGGACGGGGTCCTGATAAAATGTCTCTGGTACTGGGATACACTCCTCTTCTATCGGAGGCAGTGGATTGACCAGTCGATGCACGTGTCTTTCCTGGTCGGGCCTTAGTGCTCTGCCGATGGCGATCTGAGGATTTAAATCTGCGAGGCTCTGGAGATAATCCATCACCCGCTGGTTCAAATGCTCTTGAGCGATGATGTACTGGATAAGGTTGGCCAGAACTGGGTCTCTCTCAATACGCCCACCGGGAAAAGACGTTACTTCTCCGGGTGCTGCACGGCTCGGAAAGTAATAATATCCTCGTTCGCGGGCATAGGGTACTGCGGATCGAAGACGAGCAATCGCTTCTTTCACAGCAGCTTCTATGGCCAGGTGTGGGGTTGGCATAGATTTCCCCATGAAGGAAACTTCTGTTGGATCTTGGTTGGGGTCTACAGGAGGAATGTGTACTGCTGCCCAATATTCCGAGGTGGATGGGGTGATCCTTGATTTGAACAGCTCGTACTGAGGTGGCTGGGTAGAACCCATGGTACTGCGGGTAAAATCCCACAATATTTTGACAAAGCTACCTGGGGTTGCATCTGGGGTTCTCAGATGAATGCTGGGGCTCGGCATGACAGGAAAAAGTTGTGAGTGTGGTGCACAAAGTGAGGGTTGCTGGGTAAGGTCACAAGGTGGCCTTTATATAGCAATGGAGCCGGATCATTTTACTGTGGTGAAAGGTAATAAATTTGCCAGCTTAGCTCCAAAGGTCGGGTCAGTGTCAGAGATACACATATCTCATAAAGAGACGTGTTATTGTGGTTGTCGTCGGGTTGGTTTTGGTAGTTGTGCCCGGAAAATGTGCAACTATGCGCCGACAAAGAAAATACGCAAGGCTACCATTAAAGCAGAGGCACAACGACAGGCTGCGTTAATATACATGGTCGCACGATTACAACGCGAGGATACACTGAGACTCGGTACTACTCGTACGGCTTAGTCTACCTCATTTATGTCTAAACGGGCGTGCCTGGTGGATGCCGAGGCTTCTCCACGGGTCTCGTCGTCGGAATTAGCTAGAGTGGGTTGAGGGGCTGCAGGCTCAGGGTAGCGATGAGGACCATCTCGGGGATTGTTCGCCACAATCCCGTTGGAGTGTGCTCCCAATATGCGACGAAGCACTTCTGGGGTCATCAAAGCATCTCGGCTGATGGCTGGAGCTGATCTCGGGGTCTCGATCGGTTGTCCAAACAGCACAACTGGGTTGTCGGTGTTGGGCTCGTTTTCTTCTCTCGCCGGGGCTCGACGAACCAGCTCTCCACGAGCTGCAATTAAATCAATAGTGATTTGATCGCACAGTTCCTCTAGTGCACTTACATAGCACACCAGGTGCAACAATGCAGGATCTGTCTCATGATCTCCGTTGGCAACTTGGGGTGGTCTACCATACCCTTCGCGTCTGGGGTAGTAGTGGAACGAGCGACAGTTAACTCTGGGCGACAAGTGCCTGAGATGAACTATAGCCTCTCGAGCAGCTAGTTGTATGGCTTGTGGCTCAAAGGAAGTTGTTCTTCCAGTGAACCTGTAGGGGCGCTCGGGTGACAGTCCCCTACCGTAGATGTGCACAGTGGCCCAAAATTGACGGTCTTCACCGCTCATGGGTCCTTGGTACACAACATATTCTGGTGGCTCCTCTAACGCATAGGCACGATGGGTGAGGTTTGCGAGGATGGTCACAAAACCTCCAAGATTGGTTGCTCTGGTCTCATTGTGCACTATGGGGCCAGGCATTGTGGCTGGGTTCGAGGCTGTGCTGTGCTGGGTTGGGGCTAGCGTGCCCTTTCTATAGAAAAAGGGAACGGAGTCTTCTTTCGCACGCTTGCGAATGAGACATTTTTGCCATCGGTCACTGGTGTGTGACCGACAGGCTAGGCTGATAGGTTAGGCACCGACTGCCAAAAGTGTCGGGGTCACTGTGTGGCTATCTCGCACGAGAAGCTTGGCTGGGGTTTTGGTTATGGCTTGGTGGGTTGGTTTGCCTAAATTTATTGACCTGGCTAAGATAGGATTAGCCAATGGTCAGCCTGGCTCTGATACCAAGTCTGTCACGACCGGTTTTTCCTGGTATAAATTTCCAGAAAAAGACCGTCGTGCTCATCAGCCCCAGGATTACTGTTAGCTGCTGAGGCTCCAACTTGATACAGAAATTCCAAGCAGAATACAACATATGTAGTACAAGACCATTCTGGCCTGTGAGTACAACAAATGGTTTCTAGAGGTTGATGGCGGAAGCGGGTTGTGAAACATCAATGTCTATGGGACTCCATTTCCCACAGGAACAGCTGACCAGGTTAACTCCTATCTTCGCGAGGCTGCTATCTCCATTACTTAGGTTCCGGGGCTGTCATCGCGTCACTCCTCTTCGTGCAAGAAAATCTGGCCAAGACAATAGCCAGGGACAAGCCAGTGAGTACTTTGAATGTACTCGCAAACATTATGAACACAGGTATAATATAACAATGATGTGCTGAAAATATTTTATGCTAATGACGTCAGTCAAAAATAGTAAATAAAATTCTGATGCGTGCAGGCGGTTATTTATAAAAATGCAATAACATAGTAGTATTAAAATTTATGAAACAAATAACAAGCAATGCCACAGTCGGGCGTCTTAGCGACACCACATAAAGGGCTTTAAAAGAAATGCCACAGTCGGGCGTCTGAGCGACACCACATAAAGGGCTTTAAAAGAAATGCCACAGTCGGGCGTCTGAGCGACACCACATAAAGGGCTTTAAAAGAAATGCCACAGTCGGGCGTCTGAGCAACACCACATAAAGGGCTTTAAAAGAAATGCCACAGTCGGGCGTCTGAGCGACACCACATAAAGGGCTTTAAAATAAACAATCATAGTGAATATCCCGGAGGTAGAACCATCCCAGAGATACTCGATAATAACAATAATATCACGGGTTAGTCAACAATAATAATAATCATAATTATCACAAGTCACAGGTAGTAGTTCCAGTTCTGGTTAACAGTTTCACCTCCGAAGACCGACACTAAGACCGACACCTGACCCATCCCAGACTGTAATCCTTAACCATGGACACGGCTATTCGAATAGGTTTATTCTCTGCAGAGGGTGTACTCTCTACCCACGAGTAACGGATTTCTTTAGTCCATCGGGACTAATTCCGTCTACGGTCTTTTTGTAGAAAACACACCTAACTTGCACACACGAGCTTATCTCACACGTGTCTGGAATCACCCACGACACCTGTTAAGCAAACTCTAAGTGGGGAGGCTACAACCTCGCGTAGCATGGGATCAAATTTATATCGCACGCTCTAAGGGGTGGCCTCCCCTCTCGGTCCCAACCGGAAACACCCATGCCCCCGGACCAGGTGGCCTGCCTACCAGCTACAACCGGTATATTCCACCATGGCCTCTCTATACGGTGTGTGCTAGAAAGAGGTTGACAACTTACTGAACCGTACTCTACTTGCTGTAGAGACGAGTGGTAGTACGAAACAAGTATGGGGGTTACTGGCACAAGACTCGATCTACGGTCGACTCAGGAGGTTTAAGTATTCCCTGCATGATTAGCATAACGAATATATTTCAACCAACAGAGTCACCGCTCATATCACCTTACCATGCCATACCAGACATAACCGTCCCGACGGAGACCGGCGACAAACTCATGCCTACCCAAGGCAGAGGTTTTCCCGGGTTCCTGCCGGTATGCATGCAAGGCACATGAGGGTGATTATCATCACAAGTGTGTTCATTTCCAACAGCATGGAAATCACTAATATGCACTCATGCATATGATCATACCACATGAAATAACAAGTCCTTCGAAATGTGGTGGTGTTATAAATGTATCAACGATCACACCAAAAATATTATGCCAGGATTCAGAATGCTTGCCTTCAATGTGTGGAAAGGCAGGGTGCACTCCAAACTTGAAACATTTCTCCTCTCTTCAAAAATCCTATTTTAGCAATATAAAAGAATTAACACACAAAATAAAAACAGCACCAAAAGTTTCTCTGAAATTTTTCAAATAAATCTTAAAATAAACTAGGTGAAATTTGAGAGAGGTAGGAAAAAGAATCATTTCATTTGGAGTTGTATTTAAAAAGTTATAGATAGTCAAAGTTCTGGTCAAAATCTGTTATTTAAATAAAACAGAAAAGAAAACGTTTCGGAGGGGAATACGCTTTCGGAGCGGGGGAAACGTACTGGGGGGATTACGCCTTCACTTAATCCCACGTGGACAGGCACGGGGTCGCTGACAGTGGGTCCAGAGAGTCCCACTAGTCAGGTTTGACTAGTCTCTCTTTCCCCCTCCTTCCCCTGTCCCGAGCGGAGGCGGAGCTCAAGCGATCGTCGCCGGCGACTGGCAGCTCTTCGCGGGGCCCCGAGGGCGGGGATGGATGCGCCACTCTAGTGCGGTCCTCCCGGTGGTTGCCATGCCGGTGGGGACGGAGGGAGCTGCCGGCGGCGAGCTTCGCGGCGGAGGAGGCTTCGGGGGCGGAGTGAAAATTCTCCCGCAGTGAGCCCCGATCGAAATCGAGTAGTGGGAAAGGTTCATGAGAGGATGAGGAAGCTCTTGGTGGAGAGAACGGAGAGGGGGAGGCCCTGGTGGTGCCAAATTGGCCAGGGCAGTGGTGGCGGCCGCAGTTGCCGGAGGTGGGGAAGAAGACCTCCCCGGGTCGATTGGCTGCCATAGGAGAACTAGGGGAGCATTCTAAGGTTGCCTGTGTGCTCCGGGAAGCTCGGGGGCCTCCTTTTATAGCTCGTCGAGGTCGGTTCCGCGGCAGCCGGATAAGCTCTCCGGCGAACCGCCTCTCTGTAGCTTGCAGGGCAACGTGGCGTGGCTGGGGATGACGGCAGGAGCTAGCGGACGAGTGGGCACTGCTCCACGGGCGAGCTGGCGAGCTGAGGTGGTTTTGGCGGCGCCGACATGGGCAGAGGCTGTCGGGCGGCTGTGGCGGCTAGCTCTTGGCCTGCCGGCGTGGCGAGGGGCGGCTTGGCGCGTAGCGGTGAGAAGGGGAGCGCGTGGCGTGGTGCTGCAGAGCGGGCCAAAACCGTGGGGGCCAGCGTGTCGGCTCGGCGCACGTGCGTGCCAAACGCACGCTCTGCTCGCGCTCCGGGCGTGCACGGGATGTGCTCGATGTAATGCCAGAGCATGCTACAGAGCTTGGGTGAGGCTGGCAATTAACAGATCTAGGTTAGGAGAAACAGGGAGTCTAGTGGACATGCTTGTTTGATCAGAGGTGCAAGTTCACAGTGCAATGCCACAATTCATGTCAAAACAGATCATGCCCGTAAGGTGTTTGACAAAATGCTAAGGGCACTTAGGCAGGTCTTGGAGTGGCCAAAAACTCCAGATGGTGGTCTCTTTAGATGTACAAGAGGGTGGTGAGGTTAGTTTGCCAAAAGTAGAAACTTGTTAGTGCAAGTTTTGCAAAACTACATTTCTGGACAGGAAATAAATGACATTATTTCATGAACCAAAATTAATCCAAGGGTTGCATGCTCCTGGATTTAGGGGTTTGGTAGGGCTGTCTACAAGTAGGAAAAGGCACAAGATCATTGGAGCAAAAATAAATAGGGTTGCAGTAGAAATCACAAGGCTGGACCAGAATGAAAAAGAGGTTGATTCACTTAATATTTTCAAAGAACAGCACTAGGTTTTTGCATAAAGTTGAATCATATGCTACTAACAATATCCCATAATTTTGGTGGAGGCCAGGAAGAAATATTTAAATGGGTTGTAGTGAAAAATGCACTCTGGACCAGAGAAGAAAAATTGAGTGTAGGGCTCAAAATATTTCATGAATGAAATATATTTTTGCATAAAAGTGATTTAAAAACATCACATGATATCTCCAATTTTTGGTGAAATTTTTAGTTAAATATATCAAAAGGTTGTAGTTCAAAAAGAGCTCCAAATTTTAAAACAACTCATTTTAATGAATAAAGTTCTGGGTGAAATAATTTTATAAATAAATCTCCTGATTGAGAGATGTTTGAAAATGAGAGGGAAAATAAGTCCAATATGTTTTGGAAGGATCCACTTGGGAAAAACTCCTTAATATTAAAAGAAAAGTTTTGAAGTCAACAGGGATATTCTTGCAGACAAAATTTTTAAACTCTTGGCAAAATTTTAATAAGAAAAACCTGGTTAAATTTTTGGGGTGTTACAATACTACCCCCCTTAAGAAAAAATCTCGTCCTCGAGATTTGCTAAGAGCCGTTGTGAAAAACAAATACTCCATGTGTGTACGAGCGGTTGTGAGTCTGCTGCCGGGGTGCTGCGTGAATAAAAATAATCCATGTACTGTGGGATAAATGATGCAACAATTCAGTAAAAAGAAAACTCATACTAGGATTTTTCGCGGTTACACAAGTTAATCATGAAGAAAATTACTCATACCAGTAGAAACTAAATACTCGACTCGTCGCACAAATTTGGGGTATCACGCATAAGTCACACACATAAATAAATGTTGCAATAATGAACACCGCAGCGATGTTCTAAAATGGAAACGGCAACTGGACGGGGTCCTGATAAAATGTCTCTGGTACTGGGATACACTCCTCTTCTATCGGAGGCAGTGGATTGACCAGTCGATGCACGTGTCTTTCCTGGTCGGGCCTTAGTGCTCTGCCGATGGCGATCTGAGGATTTAAATCTGCGAGGCTCTGGAGATAATCCATCACCCGCTGGTTCAAATGCTCTTGAGCGATGATGTACTGGATAAGGTTGGCCTGAACTGGGTCTCTCTCAATACGCCCACCGGGAAAATACGTTACTTCTCCGGGTGCTGCACGGCTCGGAAAGTAATAATATCCTCGTTCGCGGGCATAGGGTACTGCGGATCGAAGAAGAGCAATTGCTTCTTTCGCAGCAGCTTCTATGGCCAGGTGTGGGGTTGGCATAGATTTCCCCACGAAGGAAACTTCTGTTGGATCTTGGTTGGGGTCTACAGGAGGAATGTGTACTGCTGCCCAATATTCCGAGGTGGATGGGGTGATCCTTGATTTGAACAGCTCGTACTGAGGTGGCTGGGTAGAACCCATGGTACTGCAGGTAAAATCCCACAATATTTTGACAAAGCTACCTGGGGTTGCATCTGGGGTTCTCACATGAATGCTGGGGCTCGGCATGACAGGAAAAAGTTGTGAGTGTGGTGCACAAAGTGAGGGTTGCTGGGTAAGGTCACAAGGTGGCCTTTATATAGCAATGGAGCCGGATCATTTTACTGTGGTGAAAGGTAATAAATTTGCCAGCTTAGCTCCAAAGGTCGGGTCAGTGTCAGAGATACACATATCTCATAAAGAGACGTGTTATTGTGGTTGTCGTCGGGTTGGTTTTGGTAGTTGTGCCCGGAAAATGTGCAACTATGCGCCGACAAAGAAAATACGCAAGGCTACCATTAAAGCAGAGGCACAACGACAGGCTGCGTTAATATACATGGTCGCATGATTACAACGCGAGGATACACTGAGACTCGGTACTACTCGTACGGCTTAGTCTACCTCATTTATGTCTAAACGGGCGTGCCTGGTGGATGTCGAGGCTTCTCCACGGGTCTCGTCGTCGGAATTAGCTGGAGTGGGTTGAGGGGCTGCAGGCTCGGGGTAGCGATGAGGACCATCTCGGGGATTGTTGGCCACAATCCCGTTGGAGTGTGCTCCCAATATGCGACGAAGCACTTCTGGGGTCATCAAAGCATCTCGGCTGATGGCTGGAGCTGATCTCGAGGACTCGATCGGTTGTCCAAACAGCACGACTGGGTTGTCGGTGTTGGGCTCGTTTTCTTCTCTCGCCGGGGCTCGATGAACCAGCTCTCCACGAGCTGCAATTAAATCAATAGTGATTTGATTGCACAGTTCCTCTAGTGCACTTACGTAGCGCACCAGGTGCAACAATGGAGGATCTGTCTCGTGATCTCCGTTGGCAACTTGGGGTGGTCTACCATACCCTTCGCGTCTGGGGTAGTAGTGGAACGAGCGACAGTTAACTCTGGGCGACAAGTGCCTGAGATGAACTATAGCCTCTCGAGCAGCTAGTTGTATGGCTTGTGGCTCAAAGGAAGTTGTTCTTCCGGTGAACCTGTAGGGGCGCTCGGGTGACAGTCCCCTACCGTAGATGTGCACAGTGGCCCAAAATTGACGGTCTTCACCGCTCATGGGTCCTTGGTACACAACATATTCTGGTGGCTCCTTTAACGCATAGGCACGATGGGTGAGGTTTGCGAGGATGGTCACAAAACCTCCAAGATTGGTTGCTGTGGTCTCATTGTGCACTATGGGGCCAGGCATTGTGGCTGGGTTCGAGGCTGTGCTGTGCTGGGTTGGGGCTAGCATGCCCTTTTTATAGAAAAAGGGAACGGAGTCTTCTTTCGCACGCTTGCGAATGAGACATTTTTGCCATCGGTCAGTAATGTGTGACCGACAGGCTAGGCTGATAGGTTGGGCACCGACTGCCAAAAGTGTCGGGGTCACTGTGTGGCTATCTTGCACGAGAAGCTTGGCTGGGGTTTTGGTCATGGCTTGGTGGGTTGGTTTGCCTAAATTTATTGACCTGGCTAAGATAGGATTAGCCAATGGTCAGCCTGGCTCTGATACCAAGTCTGTCACGACCGGTTTTTCCTGGTATAAATTTCCATAAAAAGACCGTCGTGCTCATCAGCCCCAGGATTACTGTTAGCTGATGAGGCTCCAACTTGATACAGAAATTCCAAGCAGAATACAACATATGTAGTACAAGACCATTCTGGCCTGTGAGTACAACAAATGGTTTCTAGAGGTTGATGGCGGAAGCGGGTTGTGAAACATCAGTGTCTATGGGACTCCATTTCCCACGGGAACAGCTGACCAGGTTAACTCCTATCTGCGCGAGGCTGCTATCTCCATTACTTAGGTTTCGGGGCTGTCATCGCGTCACTCCTCTTCGTGCAAGAAAATCTGGCCAAGACAATAGCCAGGGACAAGCCAGTGAGTACTTTGAATGTACTCGCAAACATTATGAACACATGTATAATATAACAATGATGTGCTGAAAATATTTTATGCTCATGACGTCAGTCAAAAATAGTAAATAAAATTCTGATGCATGCAGGCGGTTATTTATAAAAATGCAATAACATAGTAGTATTAAAATTTATGAAACAAATAACAAGCAATGCCACAGTCGGGCGTCTTAGCGACACCACATAAAGGGCTTTAAAAGAAATGCCACAGTCGAGCGTCTGAGCGACACCACATAAAGGGCTTTAAAAGAAATGCCACAGTCGGGCGTCTGAGCGACACCACATAAAGGGCTTTAAAAGAAATACCACAGTCGGGCGTCTGAGCGACACCACATAAAGGGCTTTAAAAGAAATGCCATAGTCGGGCATCTGAGCGACACCACATAAAGGGCTTTAAAAGAAATGCCATAGTCGGGTGTCTGAGCGACACCACATAAAGGGCTTTAAAAGAAATGCCACAGTCGGGCGTCTGAGCGACACCACATAAAGGGCTTTAAAATAAACAATCATAGTGAATATCCCGGAGGTAGAACCATCCCAGAGATACTCGATAATAACAATAATATCACGGGTTAGTCAACAATAATAATAATCATAATTATCACAAGTCACAGGTAGTAGTTCCAGTTCTGGTTAACAGTTTCACCTCCGAAGACCGACACTAAGACCGACACCTGACCCATCCCAGACTGTAATCCTTAACCATGGACACGGCTATTCGAATAGGTTTAATCTCTGCAGAGGGTGTACTCTTTACCCACGAGTAACGGATTTCTTTAGTCCATCGGGACTAATTCCGTTACGGTCTTTTTGTTGAAAACACACCTAACTTGCACACACCAGCTTATCTCACACGTGTCTGGAATCACCCACGACACCTGTTAAGCAAACTCTAAGTGGGGAGGCTACAACCTCGCGTAGCATGGGATCAAATTTATATCGCGCGCTCTAAGGGGTGGCCTCCCCTCTCGGTCCCAACCGGAAACACCCATGCCCCCGGACCAGGTGGCCTGCCTACCAGCTACAACCGGTATCTTCCACCATGGCCCCTCTGTACGGTGTGTGCTAGAAAGAGGTTGACAACTTACTGAACCGTACTCTACTTGCTGTAGAGACGAGTGGTAGTAGGAAACAAGTATGGGGGTTACTGGCACAAGACTTGATCTACGGTCGACTCAGGAGGTTTAAGTATTCCCTGCATGATTAGCATAACGAATATATTTCAACCAACAGAGTCACCGCTCATATCACCTTACCATGCCATACCAGACATAACCGTCCCGAGGGAGACCGGCGACAAACTCATGCCTACCCAAGGCAGAGGTTTTCCCGGGTTCCTGCCGGTATGCATGCAAGGCACATGAGGGTGATTATCATCACAAGTGTGTTCATTTCCAACAGCATGGAAATCACTAATATGCACTCATGCATATGATCATACCACATGAAATAACAAGTCCTTCGAAATGCGGTGGTGTTATAAATGTATCAACGATCACACCAAAAATATTATGCCGGGATTCAGAATGCTTGCCTTCAATGTGTGGAAAGGCAGGGTGCACTCCAAAACTTGAAACATTTCTCCTCTCTTCAAAAATCCTATTTTAGCAATATAAAAGAATTAACACACAAAATAAAAACAGCACCAAAAGTTGTTCTGAAATTTTTTCAAATAAATCTTAAAATAAACTAGGTGAAATTTGAGAGAGGTAGGAAAAAGAATCATTTCATTTGGTGTTGTATTTAAAAAGTTATAGCTAGTCAAAGTTCTGGTCAAAATCTGTTATTTAAATAAAACAGAAAAGAAAACGTTTCGGAGGGGAATACGCTTTCGGAGCGGGGGAAACGTACTGGGGGGATTACGCCTTCACTTAATCCGACGTGGACAGGCACGGGGTCGCTGACAGTGGGTCCAGAGAGTCCCACTAGTCAGGTTTGACTAGTCTCTCTTTCCCCCTCCTTCCCTTGTCCCGAGCGGAGGCGGAGCTCAAGCGATCGTCGCCGGCGACTGGCAGCTCTTCGCGGGGCCCCGAGGGCGGGGATGGATGCGCCACTCCAGTGCGGTCCTCCCGGTGGTTGCCAGGCCGGTGGGGACGGAGGGAGCTGCCAGCGGCGAGCTTTGCGGCGGAGGAGGCTTCGGGGGCGGAGTGAAAATTCTCCCGCAGTGAGCCCCGATCGAAATCGAGTAGTGGGAAAGGTTCACGGGAGGATGAGGAAGCTCTTGGTGGAGAGAACGGAGAGGGGGAGGCCCTAGTGGTGCCGAATTGGCCAGGGCAGTGGTGGCGGCCGCAGTTGCCGGAGGTGGGGAAGAAGACCTCCCCGGGTCGATTGGCTGCCATAGGAGAACTAGGGGAGCATTCTAAGGTTGCCTGTGTGCTCGGGGAAGCTCGGGGGCCTCCTTTTATAGCTCGTCGAGGTCGGTTCCGCGGCGGCCGGATAAGCTCTCCGGCGAACCGCCTCTCTGTAGCTTGCAGGGCAACGTGGTGTAGCTGGGGATGACGGCAGGAGCTAGCGGACGAGTGGGCACTGCTCCAAGGGCGAGCTGGTGAGCTGAGGTGGTTTTGGCGGCGCCGACATGGGCAGAGGCTGTCGGGCGGCTGTGGCGGCTAGCTCTTGGCCTGCCGGCGTGGCGAGGGGCGGCTTGGCGCGTAGCGGTGAGAAGGGGAGCGCGTGGCGTGGTGCTGCAGAGCGGGCCAAAACCGTGGGGGCCAGCGTGTCGGCTCGGTGCACGTGCGTGCCAAACGCACGCTCTGCTCGCGCTCCGGGCGTGCACGGGATGTGCTCGACGTAATGCCAGAGCATGCTACAGAGCTTGGGTGAGGCTGGCAATTAACAGATCTAGGTTAGGAGAAACGGGGAGTCTAGTGGACATGCTTGTTTGATCAGAGGTGCAAGTTCACAGTGCAATGCCACAATTCATGTCAAAACAGATCATGCCCGTAAGGTGTTTGACAAAATGCTAAGGGCACTTAGGCAGGTCTTGGAGTGGCCAAAAACTCCAGATGGTGGTCTCTTTAGATGTACAAGAGGGTGGTGAGGTTAGTTTGCCAAAAGTAGAAACTTGTTAGTGCAAGTTTTGCAAAACTACATTTCTGGACAGGAAATAAATGACATTATTTCATGAACCAAAATTAATCCAAGGGTTGCATGCTCCTGGATTTAGGGGTTTGGTAGGGCTGTCTACAAGTAGGAAAAGGCACAAGATCATTGGAGCAAAAATAAATAGGGTTGCAGTAGAAATCACAAGGCTGGACCAGAATGAAAAAGAGGTTGATTCACTCAATATTTTCAAAGAACAGCACTAGGTTTTTGCATAAAGTTAAATCATATGCTACTAACAATATCCCATAATTTTGGTGGAGGCCAGGAAGAAATATTTAAATGGGTTGTAGTGCAAAATGCACTCTGGACCAGAGAAGAAAAATTGAGTGTAGGGCTCAAAATATTTCATGAATGAAATATATTTTTACATAAAAGTGATTTCAAAACATCACATGACATCTCCAATTTTTGGTGAAATTTTTAGTTAAATATATCAAAAGGTTGTAGTTCAAAAAGAGCTCCAAATTTTAAAGCAACTCATTTTAATGAATAAAGTTCAGGGTGAAATAATTTTATAAATAAATCTCCTGATTGAGAGATGTTTTTAAATGAGAGGGAAAATAAGTCCAATATGTTTTGGAAGGATCCACTTGGGAAAAACTCCTTAATATTAAAAGAAAAGTTTTGAAATCAACAGGGATATTCTTGCAGACAAAAATTTTAAACTCTTGGCAAAATTTTAATAACAAAAACCTGGTTAAATTTTTGGGGTGTTACAATAGGTTAGTCCCAAAAATAATATAAAAATGGATAATAAAGCCCAATATTGCCTAAAACAGTAGATAAAGTAGCATGGAGCAATCAAAAATTATAGATACGTTGGAGACGTATCAAGCATCCCCAAGCTTAATTCCTGCTCGTCCTCGAGTAGGTAAATGATAAAAAAGAATTTTTGATGCGGAGTGATACTTTGGCATAATTTCACTGTAAATCTTCTTAATTGTCACATGAATATTCAGATCCAGAAGATTCAAGACAAAAGTTCATATTGACATAAAAGTAATAATACTTCAAGCATACAAATCAAAGCAATCATGTCTTCTCAAAATAGCATGGTTAAAGAAAATTATCCCTACAAAATCATATAGTCTGGCTATGCTTCATCTTCATCACACAAAGTATTTAATCATGCACAACCCCGATGACGAGCCAAGCAATTGTTTCATACTTTAATAATCTCAAACTCTTTCAACTTTCACGCAATACATGAGCGTGAGCCATGGACATAGCACTATAGGTGGAATAGAATGGTGGTTGTGGAGAGGACAAAAAAGGAGAAGATAGTCTCACATCAACTAGGCGTATCAATATGAGTGAGTAGGGATAGCCATGCAACGGATGCACTAGAGCTATAAGTATATGAAATCTCAACAAAAGAAACTAAGTGGAAGACCTAGGGCACTTTTGAGGAAGCCCATCACTGGAATATACAAGCCAAGTTCTATAATGAAAAATTCCCACTAGTATATGAAAGTGACAACGTATGAGACTCTCTATCATGAAGATCATGGTGCTACTTTGAAGCACAAGTGTGGAAAAAGGATAGTAGCATTGTCCGTTCTCTCTTTTTCCCTCATTTTTTTTATTTTTTTATTTGGCCTTTCTCTTTTTTTCTTTTTTTTCTCTTTTTTTTGCCACTCCCTTTTTTTCATAAAGTCCGGAGTCTCATCCTGACTTATGGGGGAATCATAGTCTCCATCATCCTTTCCTCACTGGGACGATGCTCTAATAATGATGATCATCACACTTTTATTTTTTCTTACAACTCAACAATTACAACCGATACTTAGAACAAGATATGACTCTATATGAATGCCTCCGGTGGTGTACCGGGATATGCAATGAATCAAGAGCGACATGTATGAAAATTATGAAGGTGGCCTTGCCACAAATACAATGTCAACTACATGTTCATGCAAAAAGCAATATGACAAAAGTAATGTGTGTCATATGAACGGAACATGGAGAGTTGCATGGCAATATATCTCGGAATGGCTATGGAAATGCCATAATAGGTAGGTATGGTGGCTGTTTTGAGGAACGTATATGGTGGGTGTATGATACCGGCAAAAAGTGCGCGGTATTAGAGAGGCTAGCAATGGCGGAAGGGTGAGAGCGTGTATAATCCATGGACTCAACATTAATCAAAAGAACTCATGCACTTGTTGCAAAAATTTAGAAGTCATCAAAAAAACAAAGCATTAAACGCATACTCCTAGGGGGATAGATTGGTAGGAAAAGACCATCGCTCGTCCCCAACTACCACTCATAAGGAAGACAATCAATAAATAAAATTGTCCTCCGACTTCATCACAAAGCGGTTCACCATACGTGCATGCTACGGGAATCACAAACTTCAACACAAGCATTCTTTAAATTCATAATCACCCCAACTAGCATTGCTTTGATATTATCACCTTCATATCTCAAAACAATTATCAAGCATCAAACTTATCTTAGTATTCAACGTACTCAAAAGAAAGTTTCACATATCTTGAATACCAAGTATATTATCTTTAAGCAAATTACCATGCTATTAACAACTCTCAAAATAATCTAAGTGAAGCATGAGAGATCAATAGTTTCTTTTAAACAAATCCACCACCGTGCTCTAAAAGATCTAAGTGAAGCACTAGAGCAAAAATTATCACGCTCAAAAAGGTATAAGTGAAGCACTATGAGCAAAACTATCAAGCTCAAAAGATATAAGTGAAGCACATAGAGTATTCAAGCAAATTCCAAATCATGTATGGCTCTCTCATTAAATAATTTCAGATCTTGGTATTGTATTCAAACAGCAAGCAAAACAAAATAAAATTACATTGCAAGGATAGCACAACTCATGTGAAGAAGCAAAACCTTAGGTTCAACCGATACTAACCGATGATTGCCGAAGAAGAAAGGTGGGATGCCTACCGGCGCATCCCCAAGCTTAGATGCTTGAGACTTCTTAAAATATTATTTTGGGGTGCCTTGGGCATCCCCAAGCTTGAACTTTTGTGTCTCCTTAATTCCTCTCATATCATGGTTTCTCTTTTTATCAAAAGCTTCATTCACAACAAACTCAACAAGAACTCGTGAGATAGGTTAGTATAAGCCAATGCAAAACCTTATCATTTTCTACTGTAACAAATCACTAAAATTAAAATTCAACATTGAATACTAAATGCCTCTGCATATTTAATACTCCTATCCTCAAATAGAATCATTAAACCAGCAAACATATGCAAACAATGCAACCATAACAGTAATCTGTCAAAATAGTATAGTCTGTAAAGAATGCAAGAGTATCAATACTTTCCTGACCCCAAAAATTATGAACTAAAATTCCTACTGTAATAAATTTATCAGAGCTTAATATGCAAAAATATTCAACGTTATACCATTCTCTGAATTTTCTAGGGAATTTTTGCAATAGCGGTAAACTTTCTGTTTTCAAACAGCAACATGTATACTAGCAAAATAAGCATGGCAAGGGCTATCCTTGACTTTTTTATTGAAAATAAAGATGCAAAACATTATTTTAACTAACAGCAAGCAAAAACTAACAAAATAAAATGACGCTCCAAGCAAAACACATATCATGTGGTGAATAAAAATATAGCTCCAAGTAGAGTTACCGATAGACGAAGACGAAAGAGGGGATGCCTTCCGGGGCATCCCCAAGCTTAGTTGCTTTGTTGTCCTTGAATTTTACATTGGGGTGCCTTGGGCATCCCCAAGCTTAGGCTCTTTCCACTCCTTGTTCCATACTCCATCGAATCTTTACCCAAAACTTGAAAACTTCAACCACACAAAACTCAAAACAAACCTCGTAAGCTCCGTTAGTATAATAAAACCACCACTTAGGTACTGTAATGAACTCATTCTAAATTTATATTGGTGTAATATCTACTGTATTCTAACATCTCTATGGTTCATACCACTTAATACTAGCCATAGATGCATCAAAATAAGCAAACAACACAATGAAAACAGAATCTGTCAAGAACAGAACAGTATGTAGTAATCTGTATAAAACGTATACTTCTGGAACGCCAAAAATTATGAAATCAATTTTTGAACCTGGGAAATTTGTCTATTAATCATCTTCAAAAAGAATCAACCTAAAATCACTCTCCAGTAAAAAATGGCAGCTAATCTCGTGAGCGCTAAAGTTTCTGTTTTTCACAGCAAGATCATATAAACTTCACCCAAGTCTTCCCAAAGGTTCTACTTGGCACTTTATTGAAACAAAATCTATAAAACATGATTGATACAGTATCATAATCATGTGGACACACAAAAACAGTAAGGATAAATATTGGGTTGTCTCCCAACAAGATATTTTCTTTAATGCCTTTCTAGCTAGGCATGATGATGGCAATGATGCTCACATAAAAGATAAGAATTGAAACATAACGGGAGCATCATGAAGCATATGACTAGCACATTTAAGTCTAACCCACTTCCTATGCGTAGGGATTTTGTGAGCAAACAACTTATGGGAACAATAATCAACTAGCATAGGAAGGTAACACAAGCATAGCTTCAAGAATTTAAGCACATAGGGAGGAAATTTGACATTATTGCAACTCCTACAAGCATATGTTCCTCCCTCGTAATAATTTTCAGTAGCATCATGAATGAATTCAAAAATATAACCAGCACCTAAAGCATTCTTTTCATGATCTACTAGCATAGAAGATTTACTACTCTCCACATAAGCAAAATTCTTCTCATGAATAGTGGGAGTATCATAAGAGACTTGAACACTAAAAATTGTTTCCACATTAAAAGAGTAATGTTCAGAAAAAGGGTAATCATAATCATGACAAGTTTTATAAATATAAACATCACTACTTTTTATACCATAAGTTTCATCACAATAATCATCATAAGTAGCAACTTCGTTCTCATCATAATCGATTGAAACCTCTCCCAAGATAGTGGAATCACTAAATAAAGTTGACACTCTTCCAAATCCACTTTCATATTCATCACAAATAGATTCAACATCCTCCAAAATAGTGGGATCACTACTTCCTAAAGTTGACACTCTTCTGAACCCACTTTCATCAATATAATCATCATAGGTAGGAGGCATGCTATCATCATAACAACTTTGCATATCAAAACTTGGGATGCTAAAAATATCATTTTCATTAAACGTAGCATCCCCAAGCTTGGGACAAACATTAATTTCAGCAAATATATTCTCAAATATTTCATACTCATAAACCATAGCTTCCCCAAGCTTGGGCCCTTTCATATCATAAGCATAATCACTCTCATCATTAAAAATATGGATACCACCAATAGTAAAGCAAATATCATCATCACAATGAGTAGTAGGAGGGACATCATTTGGGAGGGATACATTTCTACCTTTGTTTCTCCTTCTTTTCTTTTTCTTCTTCACATTATGTGTAGGTTCAACCTTCCTCTTTGAGCTCCTTATTGATGAGATTGGTTGAATAGAAAGCTCCTCCTCGTTACCTGATTCATCATAAGAAATAATAGGAGGAGATTGGGAAGCCTCTTCCCTTTCATTAGTATTCTCATCGTCTTCCATTTGCTTTCTTTTCTTTAGGTAATTGGCAATATAACGATTTTCAATGCAATTCTCCGCACAATACATATAAATTTTCTCTATATCAAAATCAAGAACTTTATCAAGACTAAATTTTCGAATACCCTCAGTTATACGTTTCATTTCTTCATAACCCAAAAGAAGGCTAAGCTCTTTATGATGCTCAAGGGTAATCAAATTATCACAATGTTTGGACACGACTTGATCATGAAACAAATAGCATTGGAGCTTTAAATGACCATGTTCATTGCAAAGTTCACAAGGAGCGTGAAAAATATTGAATCTTTTAGCACATTCATCTAGCTCTTCTTGCAACAATTTGGTTTCTAAGTACTTATGTCTCTTGAAATAAATATCTTCTCTATTTGGTGTGTTCATGCAAACATGCACTCCACAAAAGTTGACATGCTCATAAGAGATATTTTCATCATAACTAGTGCAATCATCATTAGCATCATGGATATTCAAAGAATTCGTACTAACAACAATGCAATCATGCTCATCATTCAGAGATTTAGTGCCAAACAATTTAATGCATTCTTCTTCTAACACTTTGGCACAATTTTCTTTTCCATCATACTCACGAAAGATATTAAAAAAATGGAGCGTATGAGACAAACTTAACTCCATTTTTTTGTAGTTTTCTTTTATAAAATAAACTAGTGCTAAAAACAAGAAACAAAAAGATTCGATTGAAAGATCTAAATATATACCTTCAAGCACTCACCTTGCCAGAAAAGAGCTTAGTGACGGAGTGTGAGTACCCTTTACCTAGCCTCCCCGGCAACGGCGCCAGAAAAGAGCTTGATGTCTACTACACAACCTTCTTCTTGTAGACGTTGTTGGGCCTGCAAGTGCACAGGTTTGTAGGACAGTAGAAAATTTCCCTCAAGTGGATGACCTAAGGTTAATCAATCCGTAGGAGGCGTAGGATGAAGATGGTCTCTCTCAAGCAACCCTGCAACCAAATAACAAAGAGTCTCTTGTGTCCCCAACACACCCAATACAATGGTAAATTGTATAGGTGCACTAGTTCGGCGAAGAGATGAAGATACAAGTGCAAAATAGATAGTAGATATAGGTTTTTGTAATCTGAAATAATAAAAACAGCAAGGTAACAAGTGATAAAAGTGAGCGTAAACGGTATTGCAATGATAGGAAACAAGGCCTAGGGTTCATACTTTCACTAGTGCAAGTTCTCTCAACAATAATAACATAGATAGATCATATAACAAGCCCTCAACATGCAACAAAGAGTCACTCCAAAGCCACTAATAGCGGAGAACAAACGTAGAGATTATGGTAGGGTACGAAACCACCTCAAAGTTATTCTTTCGGATCGATCTATAAAAGAGTTCGTACTAGAATAACACCTTAAGACACAAATCAACCAAAACCCTAATGTCACCTAGATACTCCATTGTCACCTCAAGTATCCGTGGGCATGATTATACGATATGCATCACATAATCTCAGATTCATCCAACCAAAGTAAAAGTACTTCAAAGAGTGCCCCAAAGCTACTACCGGAGAGTCAAGAACGTGTGCCAACCCCTATGCATAGGTTCCCAATGTCCGAAACCCGCAAGTTGATCACCAAAACATACATCAAATGGCACATGATATCCCATTGTCACCATAGATAATCAGGGCAAGACATACATCAAGTGTTCTCATAAAAGACTCAATCCGATAAGATAACTTCAAAGGGGAAACTCAATTCATCACAAGAGAGTAGAGGGGGAGAAACATCATTAGATCCAACTACAATAGCAAAGCTCGGGATACATCAAGATCGTGCCATAGAGGGAACATGAGAGAGAACACGAGAGAGAGAGAGATCAAACACATAGCTACTGGTACATACCCTCAACCCCGAGGGTCAACTACTCCCTCCTCGTCATGGATAGCGCCGGGATGATGAAGATGGCCTCCGGTGATGGGATCCCCCTCCGGCAGGGTGCCGGAACAGGGTCCCGATTGGTTTTTGGTGGCTACAGAGGCTTGCGGCGGTGGAACTCCCGATCTCGGTTCTGTTTTGGAAGTTTTTGGGTACGTAGGTATATAAGGGTGCAGGAAGTACGTCGGTGGAGCTACGGGGGTCCAACGAGGCAGGGGGCAAGCCCAGGGGGGCGCGCCCCCCACCCTCGTGAGCACCTCCCTTGGCTCCTGACGTGGGGTCCAAGTCCATCCGGTAGCTTTCCTTCCAAAAATAACTTCTCCAGTTAATTTCGTTCCGTTTTGACACCGTCTGATATTCCTTTTCCTCGAAACACTGAAATAGGCATAAAACAGCAAATCTGGGCTGGGCCTCCGGTTAATAGGTTAGTCCCGAAAATAATATAAAAGTGGATAATAAAGCCCAATATTGCCTAAAACAGTAGATAAAATAGCATGGAGCAATCAAAAATTATAGATACGTTGGAGACGTATCAAGCATCCCCAAGCTTAATTCCTGCTCGTCCTCGAGTAGGTAAATGATAAAAAAGAATTTTTGATGCAGAGTGATACTTTGGCATAATTTCAATGTAAATCTTCTTAATTGTGACATGAATATTCAGATCCGAAAGATTCAAGACAAAAGTTCATATTGACATAAAAGTAATAATACTTCAAGCATACAAATCAAAGCAATCATGTCTTCTCAAAATAGCATGGTTAAAGAAAGTTATCCCTACAAAATCATATAGTCTGGCTGTGCTTCATCTTCATCACACAAAGTATTTAATCATGCACAACCCCGATGACGAGCCAAGCAATTGTTTCATACTTTAATAATCTCAAACTCTTTCAACTTTCACGCAATACATGAGCATGAGCCATGGACATAGCACTATAGGTGGAATAGAATGGTGGTTGTGGAGAGGGCAAAAAAGGAGAAGATAGTCTCACATCAACTAGGCGTATCAACGTGAGTGAGTAGGGATTGCCAGGCAACGGATGCACTAGAGCTATAAGTATATGAAAGCTCAACAAAAGAAACTAAGTGGGTGTGCATCCAACTTGCTTGCTCACGAAGACCTAGGGCACTTTTGAGGAAGCCCGTCATTGGAATATACAAGCCAAGTTCTATAATGAAAAATTCCCACTAGTATATGAAAATGACAACATATGAGACTCTCTATCATGAAGATCATGGTGCTACTTTGAAGCACAAGTGTGGAAAAAGGATAGTAGCATTGTCCCTTCTCTCTTTTTCTCTCATTTTTTTTATTTGGCCTTTCTCTTTTTTTTCTTTTTTTCTCTTTTTTTTGGCCACTCCCTTTTTTTATATTTTTTTCATAAAGTCCGGAGTCTCATCCCAACTTATGGGGGAATCGTAGCCTCCATCATCCTTTCCTCACTGGGACAATGCTCTAATAATGATGATCATCGCACTTTTATTTTTTCTTACAACTCAACAATTACAACTCGATACTTAGAACAAGATATGACTCTATATGAATGCCTCCGGCGGTGTACTGGGATATGCAAGGAATCAAGAGCGACATGTATGAAAATTATGAAGGTGGCCTTTCCACAAATACAATGTCAACTACATGTCCATGCAAAAAGCAATATGACAAAACTAATGTGTGTCATATGAACGGAACGGTGGAGAGTTGCATGGCAATATATCTCGGAATGGCTATGGGAATGCCATAATAGGTAGGTATGGTGGCTGTTTTGAGGAAGGTATATGGTGGGTGTATGATACCGACGAAAAGTGCGCGGTATTAGAGAGGCTAGCAATGGTGGAAGGGTGAGAGCGCGTATAATCCATGGACTCAACATTAATCAAAAGAACTCATGCACTTGTTGCAAAAATTTAGAAGTCATCAAAAAACCAAAGCATTAAACGCATACTCCTAGGGGGATAGATTGGTAGGAAAAGACCATCGCTCGTCCCCGACTGCCACTCATAAGGAAGACAATCAATAAATAAAATTGTGCTCCGACTTCATCACAAGGCGGTTCACCATATGTGCATGCTACGGGAGTCACAAACTTTAACACAAGCATTCTTTAAATTCATAATCACCCCAACTAGCATTGCTTTGATATTATCACCTCCATATCTCAAAACAATTATCAATCATCAAACTTATCTTAGTATTCAACGCACTCAAAAGAAAGTTTCACATATCTTGAATACCAAGTATATTAACTTTAAGCAAATTACCATGCTATTAACAACTCTCAATATAATCTAAGTGAAGCATGGGAGACCAATAGTTTCTTTAAAACAAATCCACCACCGTGCTCTAAAAGATCTAAGTGAAGCACTAGAGCAAAAATTATCACGCTCAAAAAGGTATAAGTGAAGCACTATGAGCAAAACTATCAAGCTCAAAAGATAAGTAAAGCACATAGAGTATTCTAGCAAATTTCAAATCATGTATGGCTCTATCATTAAAGAATTTCAGATCTTGGTATTGTATTCAAGCAGCAAGCAAAATAAAATAAAATTACATTGCAAGGATAGCAAAACTCATGTGAAGAAGCAAAACCTTAGGTCCAACTGATACTAACCGATGATTGCCGAAGAAGAAAGGTGGGATGCCTACCGGGGCATCCCCAAGCTTAGATGCTTGAGACTTCTTGAAATATTATTTTGGGGTGACTTGGGCATCCCCAAGCTTGAACTTTTGTGTCTCCTTAATTCCTCTCATATCATGGTTTCTCTTTTTATCAAAAGCTTCATTCACAACAAACTCAACAAGAACTCGTGAGATAGGTTAGTATAAGCCAATGCAAAACCTTATCATTTTCTACTGTAACAAATCACTAAAATTATTATTCAACATTGAATACTAAATGCCTCTGCATATTTAATACTCCTATCCTCAAATAGAATCATTAAACAAGCAAACATATGCAAAAAATGCAACCACAACAGCAATCTTTCAAAACAGTACAGTGTGTAAAGAATGCAAGAGTATCAATACTTCCCTGACCCCAAAAATTATGAACTAAAATTACCACTGTAATATATTTATCAGATCTTAATATGCAAAAATATTCAACGTTATACCATTCTCTGAATTTTCTAGGGATTTTTTTGCAATAGCGCTAAACTTTCTGTTTTCAAACAGCTACATGTATACTAGCAAAATAAGCATGGCAAGGGCTATCCTTGACTTTTTTATTGAAACTAAAGATGCAAAACATTATTCTAACTAAAAGAAAGCAAAATCTAACAAAATAAAATGATGCTCCAAGCAAAACATATATCATGTGGTGAATAAAAATATAACTCCAAGTAGAGTTACCGATAGACGAAGACGAAAGAGGGGATGCCTTCCGGGGCATCCCCAAGCTTAGTTGCTTGGTTGTCCTTGAATTTTACCTTGGGGTGCCTTGGGCATCCCCAAGCTTAGGCTCTTTCCACTCCTTATTCCATAGTCCATCGAATCTTTACCCAAAACTTGAAAACTTCAACCACACAAAACTCAAAACAAACCTCGTAAGCTCCGTTAGTATAATAAAACCACCACTTAGGTACTCTAATGAACTCATTCTAAATTTATATTGGTGTAATATCTACTGTATTCTAACATCTCTATGGTTCATACCACTTAATACTAGCCATAGATGCATCAAAATAAGCAAACAACACAATGAAAACAGAATCTGTCAAAAACAGAAAAGTCTGTAGTAATCTGTATAAAACGTATACTTCTGGAACCCCAAAAATTATGAAATAAATGGCTGGACCTGACCAATTTGTCAATTAATCATCTGCAAAAAGAATCAACCTAAAATCACTCTCCAGTAAAAAATGGCATCTAATCTCGTGAGCGCTAAAGTTTCTATTTTTCACAGCAAGATCATATAAACTTCACCCAAGTCTTCCCAAAGGTTCTACTTGGCACTTTATTGAAACAAAAGCTATAAAACATGATTGCTACAGTATCATAATCATGTGTACACACAAAAACAGTAAGGATAAATATTGGGTTGTCTCCCAACAAGATATTTTCTTTAATGCCTTTCTAGCTAGGCATGATGATGGCAATGATGCTCACATAAAAGATAAGAATTGAAACATAACGGGAGCATCATGAAGCATATGACTAGCACATTTAAGTCTAACCCACTTCCTATGCGTAGGGATTTTGTGAGCAAACAACTTATGGGAACAATAATCAACTAGCATAGGAAGGTAACACAAGCATAGCTTCAAGAATTTAAGCACATAGGGAGGAAATTTGACATTATTGCAACTCCTACAAGCATATGTTCCTCCCTCGTAATAATTTTCAGTAGCATCATGAATGAATTCAACAATATAACCAGCACCTAAAGCATTCTTTTCATGATCTACTAGCATAGAAGATTTACTACTCTCCACATAAGCAAAATTCTTCTCATGAATAGTGGGAGTATCATAAGAGACTTGAACACTAAAAATTGTTTCCACATTAAAAGAGTAATGTTCAGAAAAAGGGTAATAATAATCATGACAAGTTTTATAAATATAAACATCACTACTTTTTATACCATAAGTTTCATCACAATAATCATCATAAGTAGCAACTTCGTTCTCATCATAATCGATTGAAACCTCTCCCAAGATAGTGGAATCACTAAATAAAGTTGACACTCTTCCAAATCCACTTTCATATTCATCACAAATAGATTCAAGATCCTCCAAAATAGTGGGATCACTACTTCCTAAAGTTGACACTCTTCTGAACCCACTTTCATCAATATAATCATCATAGGTAGGAGGCATGCTATCATCATAACAACTTTGCATATCAAAACTTGGGATGCTAAAAATATCATCTTCATTAAACGTAGCATCCCCAAGCTTGGGACAAACATTAATTTCAGCAAATATATTCTCAAATATTTCATACTCATCAAACATAGCTTCCCCAAGCTTGGGCCCTTTCATATCATAAGCATAATCACTCTCATCATTAAAAATATGGATAGCACCAATAGTAAAGCAAATATCATCATCACAATGAGTAGTAGGAGCAACATCATTTGGGAGGGATACATTTCTACCTTTGTTTCTCCTTCTTTTCTTTTTCTTCTTCACATTATGTGTAGGTTCAACCTTCCTATTTGAGCTCCTTGTTGATGAGATTGGTTGAATACAAAGCTCCTCCTCGTTACCTGATTCATCATAAGAAATAATAGGAGGAGATTGGGAATCCTCTTCCCTTTCATTAGTATTCTCATCATCTTCCATTTGCTTTCTTTTCTTTAGGTAATTGGAAATATAAGGATTTTCAATGCAATTCTCCGCACATTACGTATAAATTTTCTCTAGATCAAAATCAAGAACTTTATCAAGACTAAATTTTCGAATACCCTTAGTTATACGTTTCATTTCTTCATAACCTAAAAGAAGGCTAAGCTCTTTATGATGCTCAAGGGTAATCAAATTATCACAATATTTGGACATGACTGGATCATGAAACAAATAGCATTGACCTTTAAATGACCATGTTCATTGCAAAGTTCACAAGGAGCGCGAAAAATATTGAATCTTTCAGCACATTCATCTAGCTCTTCTTGCAACAATTTGGTTTCTAAGTACTTATGCCTCTTGCAATAAATATCTTCTCTATTTAGTGTGTTCATGCAAACATGCACTCCACAAAAGTTGACATGCTCATAAGAGATATTTTCATCATAACTAGTGCAATCATCATTAGCATCATGGATATTCAAAGAATTCGTACTAACAACATTGCAATCATGCTCATCATTCAAAGATTTAGTGCCAAACAATTTAATGCATTCTTCTTCTAACACTTTGGCACAATTTTCTTTTCCATCATACTCACGAAAGATATTAAAAAGATGAAGCGTATGAGACAAACTTAACTCCATTTTTTTGTAGTTTTCTTTTATAAAATAAACCAGTGCTAAAAAGAAACAAAAAGATTTGATTGCAAGATCTAAAGATATACCTTCAAGCACTCACCTTGCCAGAAAAGAGCTTAGTGACGGAGTGTGAGTACCCTTTACCTAGCCTCCCCGGCAACGGCGCCAGAAAAGAGCTTGATGTCTACTACACAACCTTCTTCTTGTAAACGTTGTTGGGCCTGCAAGTGCACAGGTTTGTAGGACAGTAGCAAATTTCCCTCAAGTGGATGACCTAAGGTTTATCAATCCGTAGGAGGCGTAGGATGAAGATGGTCTCTCTCAAGCAACCCTGCAACCAAATAACAAAGAGTCTCTTGTGTCCCCAACACACCCAATACAATGGTAAATTGTATAGGTGCACTAGTTCGGCAAAGAGATGAAGATACAAGTGCAAAATAGATAGTAGATATAGGTTTTTGTAATCTGAAATAATAAAAACAGCAAGGTAACAAGTGATAAAAGTGAGCGTAAACGGTATTGCAATGATAGGAAACAAGGCCTAGGGTTCATACTTTCACTAGTGCAACTTATCTCAACAATAATAACATAGATAGATCATATAAAAAGCCCTCAACATGCAACAAAGAGTCACTCCAAAGCCACTAATAGCGGAGAACAAACGTAGAGATTATGGTAGGGTACGAAACCACCTCAAAGTTATTCTTTCGGATCAATCTATAAAAGAGTTCGTACTAGAATAACACCTTAAGACACAAGTCAACCAAAACCCTAATGTCACCTAGATACTCCATTGTCACCTCAAGTATCCGTGGGCATGATTATACGATACGCATCACACAATCTCAGATTCATCCAACCAACATAAAAGTACTTCAAAGAGTGCCCCAAAGCTACTACCGGAGAGTCGAGAACGTGTGCCAACCCCTATGCATAGGTTCCCAATGTCACAAAACCCGCAAGTTGATCACCAAAACATACATCAAGTGGCACATGATATCCCATTGTCACCACAGATAATCACGGCAAGACATACATCAAGTGTTCTCATAAAAGATTCAATCCGATAAGATAACTTCAAAGGGGAAACTCAATTCATCACAAGAGAGTAGAGGGGGAGAAACATCATAAGATCCAACTACAATAGCAAAGCTCGGGATACATCAAGATCGTGCCATAGAGGGAACACGAGAGAGAACACGAGAGAGAGAGAGAGATCAAACACATAGCTACTGGTACATACCCTCAGCCCCGAGGGTGAACTACTCCCTCCTCGTCATGGATAGCACCGGGATGATGAAGATGGCCTCCGGTGATGGGATCCCCCTCCGGCAGGGTGCCGGAACAGGGTCTTGATTGGTTTTTGGTGGCTACAGAGGCTTGCGGCGGCGGAACTCCCGATCTAGGTTCTGTTCTGGAAGTTTTTGGGTACGTAGGTATATATGGGTGCAGGAAGTACGTCGGTGGAGCTACGGGGGTCCCACGAGGCAGGGGGCGCGCCCAGGGGGGCGCCCCCACCCTCGTGAGCACCTCCCTTGGCTCCTGACGTGGGGTCCAAGTCCATCCGGTAGCTTTCCTTCCAAAAATAACTTCTCCAGTTGATTTCGTTCCATTTTGACTCCGTCTGATATTCCTTTTCCTCAAAACACTAAAATAGGCATAAAACAACAAATCTGGGCTGGGCCTCCGGTTAATAGGTTTGTCCCAAAAATAATATAAAAGTGGACAATAAAGCCCAATATTTCCTAAAATAGTAGATAAAGTAGCATGGAGCAATCAAAAATTATAGATATGTTGGAGACGTATCAAGCATCCCCAAGCTTAATTCCTGCTCGTCCTCGAGTAGGTAAATGATAAAAAAGAATTTTTGATGCGGAGTAATACTTTGGCATAATTTCAATGTAAATCTTCTTAATTGTGACATGAATATTCAGATCCAAAAGATTCAAGACAAAAGTTCATATTGACATAAAAGTAATAATACTTCAAGCATACAAATTAAAGCAATCATGTCTTCTCAAAATAGCATGGTTAAAGAAAGTTATCCCTACAAAATCATATAGTCTGGCTATGCTTCATCTTCATCACACAAAGTATTTAATCATGCACAACCCCGATGACGAGCCAAGAATTTGTTTCATACTTTAATAATCTCAAACTCTTTCAACTTTCACGCAATACATGAGCGTGAGCCATGGACATAGCACTATAGGTGGAATAGAATGGTGGTTGTGGAGAGGACAAAAAAGGAGAAGATAGTCTCACATCAACTAGGCGTATCAATGTGAGTGAGTAGGGATGGTTCGCAATTCACCATCAATCTCTTCAAAACATATTGTGCTAATCTTGGAACGCAGATATGCTACGCTTCGGTGGCACATCCTCGGAGCAACCGCCAAGCTGAACTAGCCAATGCGAAGGTCCTGAGGGGCCTCAAGAGTAGGACCTTCAAGAAGAAGCTGGAGGCCTGCGGCAGGGGCTGGTACGACGAGCTCCAGTCTGATCTTTGGTCCATCTGCACGACCGCAACCAAGGCGACCGGCGAGACCCCATTCTTCCTCGTCTACGGAGCGGAGGCAGTCCTCCCTCACGAGGTCAAGCATCGCTCCGCGTGGGTCCTGGCATTCGACGAAGCGCAGCAGGACGCCATGCGGGGGACGGATCTCGTGCTGGGGGAGGAACACCGTGGGGAGGCCATGCTGCGGGCAGCAAGATACCAGCAGGCGCTACGGTGGTATCACTACCGCAACATCCGCCCCAGGACTCTCGAGGTAGGGGACCTCATGCTCAGGCGGGTGCTCTCCAGGGAAGGGTTGCACAAGCTCTCTCCTATGTGGGAGGGCCCGTTCAAGGTTGTTCATGTTTCCAGGCCCGGCTCCACGCGCTTGGAGACCCAGGAGGGGGTGCCCATCCCGAACGCGTGGGACATTCAGCACCTCCAGAGTTTTTACCCTTGAAGCGAGGCCCAGTGCCTGTGAGAAAGGCCCGGAGCCTATGAAGAAGGCCAATGCCGGTGAAGCTTGTCGCTTTGAGGAAAGGCCCGGTGCATGTGAAGAAGGCTAATGCCTGTGAAGTTCGACCCCCCCCCCAAGAAAAGGCCCGGTGCCTGTGAAGAAGGCCAATGCCTGTGAAGCTCTCCGCCCGTGACACTCTCACGTAATAATGAGTTGGGGCTGTACATGCCCCGAAGTCTCCGGAGTGCCGCCCCTGGGCCTCGGGGGCTCCCACCCATGCCCAGTGGCAGCACTTAGCTCCGCGCTGGTGATAAGACGTCTAAGACTAGATTAGGTGTCGCACGCGGCTTTTCATTTGCTTTCTGCAGTTGGCTAGTTCATCTTTGTTTCGAACTTTAGTTGGAGTTGCCTTCGATGTTGTGCACCATCCCTGGCCTATGTTCTCCTGTCCTTGCCGCTTGCCTGACTCTTCTTTCCTTTCGCAACCCTCGCGAGGGGGGCTGCGCGGGCACCCACGTGAGTGTCTTTTGGTTTAATCTCGTGAGGTTCCCCGACCTAAGTTCACAGCGGGAGAACTCCTCCCGGTTAATGCCCCACGGGCATCACAACGCGAACCCTGGACCCAAGATGGTCGCCCCAGCAGCTGGGGGCCAAAGCCTAACCCTCTGGCTAGTTTTTGCAGGCCTCAAGACACGCGACAAGGCCTCTGGCCGGAGCCTCCCGAGGCTAGCGCCGCAACGAACCCCCCACCGAGCTAAGTTATTCCTACGCATAAGCACACAACATCATAACTCGGCATGGAAATAATAGAAACAGCATGATAATTAAAAGAAACAGTCTAGCACGCCCCCATGGGGCTCCACACTTCTCTCTCTATGCAGATGAAACAAAATGGGTGCGGCTCGCCCAACGACAGCCCGAGGGAGAAGATCCGCATCACCCTCCGGAGCTCAAGCGGGCCCCTCCTCACGCTTCACCGAGGTGCGGCGGTGGAACGACCTGCCTCCCCCCCTCGAGGCAGGCGCGACGGCGTGACGGCTGGTCACGGCCGCCGCTGGAGGAGCTGCCGTCAGAAGGAGAGTCACCGAAGCTTGGCGAGCTGCGGGCACCACCAAGCGCCGGCCCGCCCTCGTCTTCGCCGCTGTCGTTGCCAAGTCTGAGCATTCGGTCGCCGTCATCACTCTCAGGGCAGCACCCGGCACGGCGGCCATCTTCTCCGAACACCCTCACGAAGAGGGTGGCGTCGCCGTTGAACTTGAAGTGAAGAGTGCATCGCTGGCCTAGTCCACGTGCGCGGGCAAATGTTTGCCAGCCGCGAGCCAGGGCCACGTTCCCGGCAATGGAAACCTCCACTGCCACCTAAGAGGCCCTGCTGCAGCAGCCGTCCGCTTGGAGCCAGAGCCCGCCAGAGGCACCAGCTGGCAGTTCGCCGGCGAAGAAGCGGGGGAGTTGAAGCCAGGTACCGGTCGGATCCTCCGACCAAACGACGAACTCCGGCAACACCTCCGCCGAATGGAATCGTGGGCGGGAAGGCTGCGTAGCCACGGCGCGCCTCCCCCCACCAACCAAGGGCCTTCACCAAGCGAGGGGCCTCCGCCGTGACCTCGGGTGGTCTTCGCAGGAGCCGCGGGATGCTTGCGGGGGCGACCTCGGCCACGCTTAGCCGGACTGGAGTCAGGCCCCTCCCGGCGGGCCTTCCCCTTCTCTGTGGCCGAGAACCTCTTCGTAGGTGCCATGGGACACGACGAGCCAACGGGGGAGGAGAAAAGAAGAAGAGGCAAAGCAAGGAGAGATGCACTGGAAGGGCTCGCGCCGCTCCGAACTTATAGCCGGAGGAGGCCAACCATCAGCCTCCACGGTCGCAGGTAATCATGACTCATTTTGCATGCAGGGCCCTGTCATGCCGAACAGTTGCCGAGGTGTCGTGGGGAAGCGGATACGCCCACGTCCAATCAACCGCCACATGGCACCCAAGGCCGCAGGCTATTGGGGTCTGTGGTGCTTCGCACTTGCCCCTTCGCTTCTCTGCTAAGCCAAGTCCAAGCGCGCCTTGGGCCCGGGGGCTACTGTCAGCGTTCTAGGAGTGGGGGTCCCCAGACTTGCCTGCCTGCGGCCTATGGCGTGGCTCGAGTGGTGGCCCAGTGCGGCCCATCTTCATCAACCCAAGCTCAAGACCCTCGCAAGGGGCCAAGCCTCGCGGGGCGGACGACAGGAAGCTTCCTCGGGAGCGGCCTCGCTAGGCAAGCTCGCGAGGAGGTGGAGAGATCAAGGCAGGGGTACCTCGTGAGGTGCTCATAACACAATCCATGACGATCGAGGCCAGGCGGGTGCCAACCTGCGCAGTGTCCTTGTTTCCTCTTTGGTGCCAAGGGAGCCAGCACAGACCAAGGCATCAGGCAAAGGCTACCGTTTCGGTGCAACAAGACCAAGACCAATAGAGCGGCAGGATGGAGGTCACCATGGAACCCAAGACGGCGTCATCGTCAGAGTCTTTGGCAGTCGAAGACCAACTTTAGTCAGGATAAGTGTACTAGATGTTCCCATTCAAAATGGCCGTTGTTGGCGCCCTTCCCGCTCAATATTTGGGAAGAGGGCCAGGGCCTCTATATATATGGCTAGCCACCACAGTAGAGGGGCACCTTGGATCGAATCCTTCCCAAGCAAAGCCACACCACACATCCACAAGAACATCCCTAGCGAGGCTGTTCTTCCTTTGTACTGTTCATCATCATCCCCTGAGCAATCCACACACCACACACTGGAGTAGGGTATTACACCACAATGGTGGCCTGAACCAGTATAAACTCCGTGTCCCTTGTGTTGTTCATCTTGTTAGCCTAGATTCTCAGCGAGGCTTTCAGACGTGGGTCGGTGGAGGAGAGATCTTCGCGTGCACCCCAGAGTTCGAACCTTAAGGGTCTGCCGGAACCCAACATCCGACACACACCATGGGTCAACATTTAATAAATCTTGCACACTAAGTTATAAATTTTGCATTGTTATTGGTGGCGGGAAGGCCATCGTGTATATTTGGACCAGATGTTGGTCGTGATTGTGATCGCTGGAAGGATCACTGTTTGAGACCAAATATTGGTCGTGGTTGTGATCGCCGGAAGGATCACTGTTTGATACCAAATATTGGTCGGGGTTGTGATCGCCGGAAGGATCACGAGATGTCTCTTGGTTGGCACGTTTGTGATCCAAGAGCGATCACGTTTGGTAAGCCAGTCTGAGGGACTTTTATCACAAGAGCATGGTCACGGCATGTTGAATATATTGTTGCATTATTATGAATTGGTTAATTGTCATGATATTGTTTGTCATTATTTTTATGCTTGTTGTGAGCTTGCAAGTACATTCAATGTACTGACCTGGCGTGTCATGCCAGATTTTAGGAAAGTCCCATTGGAAAGGAGTGTTGTCCGAGTCTAGATCGTGTCCACATCGGTGTCTCTGTGCTATGGAGTTCCACTACGATGTTGTTCCGCTGTCGTTTAGTTGTCATGATCGAGGCCCCTTTATGTTCACTAAATATTGTACATATTGTTCAGCCGCACCGTGTGTGCTGCTTGGCCTCACCAACTGTTGTAATATAAAATCTGATCCGCTAGCATCAATAAAGTGGTTGTTTTCCGTACCAAGATGTTGTGTGTTGCCAGAAGACAAGGTCTCTGGGCTGGCAATGCATGGTAAACCGGTTGCTCTGAGCCGGGGTGCCACATGCCCATGGTATTTTAAGTGCGTAATTATGTACGCGCGGCACGACTATCACCGCTTGATTGAGACTAGGACGGAGGCTGAATTGCTAGGTGAGCTCTGGATGGGCCGAAGGATCCTATTGCAGAGTAATTTGGACTCGCTTGACGGTGTCTGGGGCCTTTATTGCCGAATTGAGTGTTTTACTAAGGAGGCTGCTATGTACTTCTGCTGCGAGGGTCGTGGTGTGCTCCTCTGTACGGAGGGAGCGCTCTATATTTCCATTGACTGTTATAACACCGCGAGGTCCGGGCATCTTGAGCTTGAGGTAGGCATAGTGTGGCACCGCATTGAATCGAGCGAATGCGGTTCGTCCAAGCAGTGCATGATAACCACTGTGGAAGGGGACGATATCAAAGATTAACTCCTCGTTTCGGAATTTGTCCGGGGATCCGAAGACCACTTCCAGTGTGATTGAGCCTGTACAACAGGCCTCTACACCTGGTATGACACCTTTGAAGGTGGTTTTGGTGGGTTTGATCCTTGAGGGATCAATACCCATTTTGTGCACTGGAATCCATCAATAATAGGGTCAAGTACTAGTGCGGCTGATCCGCCATGACGAATACTGGTAGGATGATCCCTACGATCAAAGGTGATCGGACAGGAAGACCATGGGTTGAACTCTGGGGCGACTGGCTATATCGCGTAGATGTCCCTTAGTGCACGCTTCCACTCCCGCTTGGGAATATGAGTGGCGTATATCATATTTACCACTTTGACTTGGGTGGG
>NC_041389.1:472438742-472457797 GCF_002162155.2 Triticum dicoccoides | reverse complement strand
TCTTCTGTCCCCCTATGTTCGGTGGCTGGGGCTCCTCGTCGTCATCACTATGCGACACCTTTTCCTTGTTTTCGGCATTTAGTTTGCCAGCCTATTTAAATACCCAACATTCTCTGTTGGTATGGTTGACTGGTTTATCGGGGGTGTCGTGGATTTGACATGGACGATCGAGTATGCGGTCCAGACTGGACGGGCCCGAACTGTTTCTTTTAAATGGCTTTTTCCGTTGATCGGACTTGGAGCCACTGAATCCCGCATTGACGGCTATGTCTTCAGTGTTATCGCCATTATTGCGACGCTTGTGTCTGTTGCGTCGGGGCTTGTCATTGCTATCTCTGGCGTCTGAAGTGCCAGGATTTCTTGATGTGCTGTTGCTACAAGCAAACCAGCTATCCTCGCCCGCACAAAAGCGGGTCATGAGTGTCATAAGGGCTGCCATGGACTTCGGCTTCTCTTGGCCGAGGTGTCGGGCAAGCCACTCATCATGGATGTTATGCTTAAAGGCCGCTAGGGCTTCGGCATCTGGACAATCGATGATTTGGTTCTTTTTAGTTAAGAACTGAGTCCAGAATTTCCTGGCTGACTCTCCGGGCTGTTGGGTTTTGTGACTTAAGTCATCAACATCTGGTGGTCGCACATAAGTGCCCTGAAAGTTGTAAGGAATGCGTCTTCTAGGTTCTCCCAACTGCCAATGGAGTTTCCCGGTAGACTATTCAGCCAGTGCCGAGCTGGTCCCTTGAGTTTTAGTGGGAGGTACTTGATGGCATGGAGATCATCACCGCGGGCCATGTGAATGTGGAGAAGGAAATCTTCAATCCATACCGCGGGGTCTGTTGTCCCATCATATGGTTTGATGTTTACAGGTTTAAACCCTTCTGGGAATTCATGCTCCATTACTTCGTCAATGAAGCATAGGGGGTGTGCGGTGCCTCTATGCCGGGCTACATCGCGACGCAGTTCGAATGAATCTGGTCTGCTTTATTCGGCCTGGACAGGTTTGTATTTAGTATATCAGGCATGGCGGTCATCGTCACATGTTGGGGCGCGCCCCCGCGATCCGTAGATCGATCTTGACTGTCCTGCTTTGTTTTCCAATTCGCCTCGCAGGTCATGCGTGTAGCCCCGGGCCTTCATGTTTCTATTTGTTTGGCGACGCGGTGTGGGCTGGTGTTCAGATTGATACGCCGCTTTGTCTCGGCCACGAGGTGGTCGGTCAGCCGCATCCTGTGCTGGTAGTATAGGCTCTAGTGCCTCGTCCTCGAATTGAGGCAACAACCTGTGCCACGGGTAACTTTTGGTTGGGCGCTCGAGTCCGTATTCCTCGGTCGCCAGGACCTCAGTCCATCTATCAGTGAGCAGATCTTGATCAGCTTGAAGCTGATGTTGTTTTTTCTTCAGGCTCTTTGAAGTGGCTATAAGCCGTCGCTTGAAGCGCTCCTGCTCGACGGGATCCTCAGGCACGGTAAATTCTTCATCGCCGAGGCTCACCTCGTCTTTGAAGAGGGGCACGGAATTGTCATCCTTCGAATCTTCATTCATTGCCTGTTCACCGAGGCTAGCTTGCCCGCCCTCCCGTCCGGCCTGTTTGAAGCTTGGCTGGGCGGGATTCTTTTCGTCTTCGGCATCATCTGGAGTGCTATTGTCTCTTGTGCGGTATCGTTGTTTCTACCCTGGCGTGGTTTAGAGCGGCGCCACTGACGTCGGCGCTTTGGATAATCCTCCATTGCATCCTTTTGATCCTCGCCATAGTTTTCTTTGGGTGTGTCCACCATATATATGTCGTATGATGAGGTGGCTGTCCAGCACCCTGTGGGCGGTGGTTCCTGTTCTTCTCCAGCATCATCACCCATACCGTCAATTTCTTTGGAGTCGAAATCAAGCATGTCGGTTAAATCATCGACAGTGGCTATTAAGTGGGTGGTGGGTGGGTAATGAATTCCTTCGTCATCCGCTTCCCACTCAAGCCAGACATAGTTCGGCCAAGAGTCTCCTGACAAGGAGAGAGATTTTAATGAGTTTAGCATGTCGCCCAAGGGCGAGTGTTGAAAGATGTCCGCGGAGCTGAACTCCAAGATTGGTGCCCAGTTAGATCCGATGGGCGCGGATATGCGTGGTTCGGAGTCTATGGCCAGAGATGAGTCCGAGGGTCCAATGACACAAACCTCATTGGAGGTGAAATCTGTGTTTGGCTCTATCACCGTTGAGTGTGTGGCTTCCATGGCGGGGTCCATCCTCCCGTCCTCGGATGGCATGATCTGTACTGGATCTAAGGCTAGGGCAGCTGCAGGTGCGATCTCCTGAACATCGTCCGATGGAAGATCTAGGTCATGCTCATCGTGGCTGTAGGGCGCACCTGTGATGGGCTCGAATCCATCGAAGATAAAGTCTCCTCCGATGTTGGCAGTGTAGTTCAGGCTTCCAAACCTGACCTGATGGCCAAGGGCGTAGCTATCGATCTGCTCCAGATGGCCAAGCGAGTTGGCCCACAGTGTGAAGCCACCGAATATGAAGATCTGTCCGGGGAGGAAAACCTCACCCTGGACCGTGTCGTTGTAGACGATTGAAGGAGCCATCAAGCCTTATTTTGATGTCACAGTGGAACTCCCAGTGAAAGCACCAATGTCGGTGTCAAAACCGACAGATCTCGGGTAGGGGGTCCCGAACTGTGCGTCTAAGGCTAATGGTAACAGGAGGCGAGGGACACGATGTTTACCCAGGTTCGGGCCCTCTCTATGGAGGTAATACCCAACTTCCTGCTTGATTGATCTTGATGATATGAGTATTACAAGAGTTGATCTACCACGAGATCGTAGAGGCTAAACCCTAGAAGCTAGCCTATGATTATGATTTTTGTTGTCCTACGGACTAAACCCTCCGGTTTATATAGACACCAGAGGGGGCTAGGGTTACACAGAGTCGGTTACAGAGAAGGGAATCTACATATCCGAATTTCCAAGCTTGCCTTCCACGCAAATGAGAATCCCACCCGGACATGGGATGAAGTCCTCAATCTTGTATCTTTAGTCCATCAGTCCGGCATAGGCATATAGTCCGGCTATCCGAGGACCCCCTAATCCAGGACTCCCTCAACAAGCTCCGACGGCATCGGGCGCGACGATGACGGCGGCCTACGGTGGTGATTCAATGGGGAAAATAGGGGGAACCAAAGGAGAAGCTCACTGCGAGCCTATAGAGGTCCTAAGTGGGCTTGGGGAGGGCTCGACGATGCCGGAATCAAAGACGAACTCCGGTGGTGGTCCGAGGCAGACGAAGCTAGATCCCGATGATGTAGGCGGTCCCATCTTGAGCTCATGGTCGAGGAGGACGTAGCAGTCGTCGACGAAGTTTCTGGACACCTCGGCAGGGCGCGGGGACGACGATGGCCGCGGGATCTATGGCAACGAGCACGGGCGGTCTCGTGTGGTGACGGGCAGAGGAAAAATGCGTCGAGTTCGGCAAGGGAGGGAGGAGGGCGAGGGCGTCCTCTTAACCATAGGGAGGGAGCAGGGATGGCGGCCACGGGATCAGGGGTGCCATTGGATGGCCGCCACGACCCCCCTGCTCCTGTAGCGTGAGGTCGGGGATGAGTGGGTGTGTGGGTTGGGCTGGTTGTTTAGCTAGATGGGCCATAGTGCTAGTAGATTAGGTCCTCTTCTTCCTCTTTCTCTTTTCTCTTTTCTTTACATTTCTCCCCCTGTTTTCTATTTAGCTGCTATAGCAAATGAATTTAGTTAAGCTTGAAATTTGGCACAAAATCCAAGCATAATATTTTGAAGTGGAACATAAAAAGTTTTGAGTCATTTTGAAACTCATAAATATTTGTTTATTTTGAAAAGGTTACATTTGTTGCAGTTGGACCACCTTATATTTTACTAGAGACTAATCAAAGAGCCTAATGATGTTGGATTCCACATGACTGATGATCAGGCGAAAATATACTAAAAATGTTTGACAAAATTTGGATTTTGACTTTAAACTCAATTTTGAATTTGAATTGTGATTTGGATCAAGCGAAGATTAGCAACAGTAGGAGTGATGACCTGGCATCATTAGCAGAGGTTACTGTAGCTTAATTACCCGGGCGTCACAATTCTCATCCACTACAAGAAATCTCATCCCGAGATTTAAGGGGGTGGAGTAAGGGGGAAAGACTCGGGAAGGACGGATCTCAACACAAGATAGGCACCTGGGGGCTATCTCAGTGGACGTGGCATAGACGCATCTCTCGAGTTGAAAGTCAAGAAAGTCATCGAGAGCATGGAAGAAGGTGCAATAAGAAGTTTCAAGCGGCTAGGCCACAGTTCGTTGCCTGAATCATAGGGTGGAAAGGGGTTCAGAGCAATGGGAATAAGTATTGCATCTAATACTAGAATAGATCATTAGGTAGGTGGCTCGTGATTTACATACAAAGCCAAGTGCGAGGAATAATTTTGGATAACATGGATGTATAGGAGAGTCAGGTTTTGATCTAGTGGAACTGTGGGTTATGGGCCCACCATTTGGGTTAAAAGTAGAAAGACGCTAACATCTTACACGGTCATGATAGCAAGGCATGTCAGAGGGTAGCCTGTCAATTATGTTGGCAACAACATTGGTACCAAGGGTGAGGGACAAAGAGAACCATTTTCCTGCTCGCTAAGACGAGGTGGACCAATAGGCAAAGTTCTCATCCATCGGTGGCTACCAAAATGTCATCAACAATAGTAACAAGGTCTTACTGACATAGTTTATACACTGAGGTGTTTACATAAGCAGGGAATTATTACTGCTCAGATATGTTAGGTTACAAGAAAGGCTAAACAAAACAATGAAAAGGAAAGTGTAGACTTGAATCAGTTATCGGGGTTCACGAGTGTCAAAAAACTCAGAACTCGTGGAAAATTGGAATCGGCGAGAAATAATAGTTGATGAAGAATTCATAAGAAGTTATGTAGTTCCGTGATATTCTCGAGATACCAAAGGGTAATACTCGAAGGTAGAACATGATAGAGGTTGGACGGGTGAAAAGATCTATAGAAGACAAGTACTCTAACTTTTCCGAAAAATGGGATCAAAGAAGAAAATATGGCCTGAACCACGGTTGCAAAGGACCAACCATATATACAAGATGAACTTATCACAAGGGGATTATTATTACTATAACAAGAAGCTTCCATGAAAAGTTCCACATCGGGTCCATGGGCCTGAACACAAAGGCTCAAGGTCGACTCACACTTCTCTAATGCACAACTTTCCATTCACTTCTCGCATTCGAAGAAGTTGCATTGTTGAAATTTTACCTGGCGAAAATATAGTAGAGTATAACCCGCATAACTTTCAAGTTCTCACAGATTTAGGGAAGACATAGATTCAACCCATAGGGGCATCTTAGGAACATATACCACAAATTTCACGAGTAAATAAATCAAGCCCGGAAGCAGAGTGTGGTTGACAAGAGCGGGGATACAATTTACCAAAGGCATCATGTATCCCAGGAAAAGCTCTCAAAGTTACTGAATATGAAGGACGCTGTCGGATAAAACCCAACAAAGGATATGATGGTCGACAAGGGATCTGATGTGAGCATCGATACTCAATCAGAAGAAGAAAGAACGCAAGGAGATTAGATTATAGAAGCCACTGACTAATTCAAAGTTCAAATGAAAAGGAATTAGGATTCCCAAATCAAGGGATCAGAAGCAAATGCTGTGATCAAGAATGGATAAGTTGAATAGACTTAGCGCACAATCAATGGAAATCTGATTGGCCAAGAACTAGCTCATGTTCGGGAAGACGTCTGAGCCAAAATGATAATTTGTAAGGACCAACTGATGATTGCGACTACTCACAAACATATCAAATCGAAAGACTCAAGGTGACAATGACAAAGGACTTCAATGAATACTGCTAGGCATATGGAATTAACTAGAGTGTAGGTAGGTAAGACCTTCTAGGGAAATAGGCGATAGAGGTTCTCAAAAGCTCGGATTGTACTACAAAGTATCTTATGAAACATAAGAATAACTAGGGATGAATGGATACTCAATAAGAGCGAGTAGTTATCCATAGGGGTATTCATGTGTCAAAGAACTTCAAGGCAGTAGGCACAAAGTATTCTCGGAACAATAGTGAGAATTTTGGGGTATCCTGTAATAACAAGATCAACGGGGAATGATTGTATGAATGTCAAGGGTATGTAGTTACCCATAGGGATTTATCAGCGGTAGGGAATTGCAACAGCGAAGACACAAAAGGCTCAGGAAAACATCGGAGAGTATCTTTCGAATCTTCTGATGAAGTAAGCGATCATCTGTAACGAGGGGCTCTCCGGGAGGAAGTGGTCACGAGATCCTAAAGTTAGAGTTAGAAAATCTTTAACCCGAAGAGAAGAGATATCAGAATCCCAGAGTATAGACGAGGAATAAAAGATCCTAATACCACCCAATGGCGACGTGGGCCCATAAGCCACATCTCATGTAGCAAGCATACATCCATAACATAGAAAGTAGCAACCATAGCATACTTTTTACATAAAACATAGGGTGCCCTAACCCATAGCATAGGCCACAAACTATACAAAAGTTAGCTTGTTTTTTTTTCATACAATATACGGAATAGGGCCACCAACACTTAAAAAAATAGCTGGTTTTCATTGAGGGATACCCTTTCATTGATTGATTTAGCAGAAGGGCTCGTGTACTGCACCATATCCATCTAGCGATATCTCACATCAAATAAGATAGAAATAGCAAGCAAAACACATATAACCAAAAACATATCAAATAGGATCGAATAAGGGTAGCAAGCATAACATAGTTCTTAGGGGATAACACGACAGAGATTAAAAGTTCACAGTACAACCAACGACATAATAAGATAGAAATATATAAAAGATAAAAAGCCCTAACAACCTAGGGCAAGACAAGCTCAAGAGACCGGGCCTTCACCACCATCTTCACTGCGCCTCCTCTTCACTGATCCTCCTCTCCAAGCCGTCCTGGCCGATGTAGTAGGGGAGGTTGTGCATACCCCCGTGGGTGGGGAAGATGCAGTCGAAGTTTGTGAAGATGTTGCGGGTTGTGAATGCGACGAATTCGCATCCACACAAAAACACCTTGCCGAGGAGGTAGTACACATCAAATCTGTTGGTGAAGGTGACGGTGAGCCCTATCGGCGGAGTCTTGGAGTTTGGACGCACTTCCTCCAGTCGGAACATCATCGGTGAGCCTGCCAGGAGGTGGGCGAAGCCCGCACGTAGGATCCACTCGGCAAACCCCCTTGCACCCCTCCAGCGTGAGAACGCCCACACGTGAAGCATCCTCTCCATGGCGACGCCATCCGGATACCGTCTCTCCGGCACGGTCGGTGGGAGCTCGAATATGGGGCCATTGTACTGCATCCTTGCCTCGCTTTGAGAGTGCCCTGGGTTTGGGTGAAGAAGAGAAGGGGGCAGCGCAAATCGATGTGTGGAGAATAGGTCGAGGGGTGGTGGTTTAAATAGGTAAAGGGGAAGGGAAGGGGAGTGGCATCGGCCACGCTTTGGATTTGCTATGTTTAAACAAGACGCGTCGATCGATATGCCACTTTAATTGCCAACAGGTTTTAATTGCCATGTTGAATAGATGCAAGTGGATCCAAAAGTGTGAAACAATGCTCTACATCGAGGAGACACGCGTGCGAGATATTACGAACCAGCGGCAGCAACCGTCCCTGCGTCTGTGCTGGCTCGCGTGAAAAAGAGGCCGGTCAGCGCATCATGGCGGCGGGCAGCGGCGCATGCAGGTAGGCTAGCTGCGTGCGTGCGTGCATAACAGGCTTCTATCGTTGCAGCGCGCACACGGCCCAATAGTCTAACCATGGCCCAACGGGCTAATAGCAGCACCGCCTGTCGCGACCCCACTCATCAGGTCCAACGGCCGACACAGTCAGCGCGGCCCCACTCATCAGAGTTAACAGTCAAAGCACTGACCCGACGGCATCCATTGTTTGTGACCAGTTCTTAGGGTTTCGGGCAAGGGAGCGGGGAAAAGTGAGCAAAAGTTAAGAGCGTGGGAATGAATGAGTATGGCTAAGGAACCAGGGGCACAGATGTAAAAACCCCTAGAAAATAAGGAGGAATGGGGCCTCATGGACATGGCCCTGAATGAGCTAGCTGCGGCGGTTGCTGCCCCCGCTCCCATCCCAGCTCCCATCCCCGCGCACGCACTAGCAACCATCCCCGTATCATGAACGAGCTGGTCGTCGAGCACTATCGCAGAGCTGGAAGCCGCGGGCGTCAGCAAGGTCTCCACGGACCTGTGTGAGCTCGTGTACATGCCAGCGCCAGTGCCCATGCCCATGCGTGCCCCTCCACCCACCGAGGTGTGGTCCCTGTGCGTTTGGCTGCACCCGTCGCGCTCGTGCCCGTGCGCGCGCCCCCCTCAGCAGCATGGGATGCCACCGTCGACCGCTACCTCTCAACGCCGCCAGTTGTCGTCCTCCCGTGCCCCGCCCATCGATCGCGCAACAACATGATGTTTGATTTACAAGTGAAAAACATTCTGTGCTGCCTTGAAGACTTCAACAACAGCATCCCGGAGGACGACAAAGACAACGATGGCACAGCACGCCGCCTCCGCCGCCGCCGAAAATAGTTTTTTTGGGGGGTTTAATACTGTATCTCGATCATATGAATATAAATTTGTAGTGTGACTGAATGAAAGATATGGTTTCAACGAACTTGCATTTCTGTCTCTTAATGTAAAGACTTATCAAATGATTTTCTTTTTAAAAAAATGTCAATGGTTTTTAAATATAAAGCACTCATCACAAACGTTTTAGTTAGAACACCCGTATGCAAACCGACAGCTTCCCCCGGAAGCCAAGGGAAAATGTGCGGAGCAGGATTTGTGCAGCTCTTGATCGCAAACGTTTTAGATAGAACACCCATATGAAAAGTGAGAGCTATGGTCTTCCCCCTTAAGTTAAGGTAAAATTCGCAGCGCAGGATTTGTGCATCCCTTCAATGCAAACGGTTCTTTTGGATGACCTGTTTGCAACCATGTATAAATAATTTGGTAAGATTTGCATCTGTCATATTGGGTATGTTGCCATTTGTCAAACTGGAAAGATTGACATTTGTTGATCTAGTAACATTGCCATTTGTCAACCTTGTAACACTGCGATTTGTCAAAATATGCAGCTAAAAATCACTAGCACTATCTCATTTTTGCAACTAAAATCCAGTAATTAAGCATAGATTTCATTCATAGATTATGCGATCGTTCTTTATACAAATAGTTCAACTCGACAACTGAACCGACCAAACTTTTCCCCAATTGTTGCCAACCACGTACTGAAATAGCTAGTTCAATTATATATATACTAGCTAATTTTAAGTACGTTGTACAGTTCCACCACATCTATAGTCAGATGAACTGAACAAAATAGACCCTAAATACTACTACTAATACGGAGGGGCTTTGTACTACTTCCGGCAGCCTCTTCTCTACCGAGCATGCTCGGTAAGAGGTAGAGGAGGAGGAGCCTACCGACGAGCGGGACAACTGCAATATGGTGCCTGCCGCTGCTGCACCTTCAGCGACGCTCACCTCGAACGCCCTCTGCCGCTCCAGGCGACCCCTCTAGAAGCGGTGGTTCTCCTTGTAGATCTCCTGATTCCTCGCCTCTAAGGCAGCGTGTGCTATGGCCACGGCACTGGTGAGGCTCTTTGCATGCTCGATGAGGTGGTCATCCTCCTCCCGTAGGAATTCGGTGTAGCCCGCAAGGTCGCCGACGCACGTGCAGGCCTCCATATCCGCCTCCCACCTTCTGGCCATGGTGGCGGAGCGGGTGATGACCCTGGTGATCAACGGTGGGCTGGTGGCCATAGTGGCCTATGAGGGGGTGGCGGCCACGACCACCACCTCCCGCCTTCAGGCCGTGATGGCAGAGCGGGTGATGGCCACGATGGCCGACAGTGGGGTGGCAGCCACGATAGCCACCTCCCACCTTAGGGCCGCGGAGGCGGAGCGGGTGATGGCCCTGGCTTTCGATGGTAGTGTGGCGGCAACCGGCTGGCAACAGCTCCTGACGGGCAGCAACAGCGAAGCGTGTGGTGGGTGTTCTGCGCACACCCAATAGGGATGCGACGCGCACTACACTATGTCGGGGACTGCGCCGCCGCCGCGGTGTAGTCTCCGAGCTGGAGTTGACCTCTAATGATGGCAGAGTGGCTGAGTGACAACAACGGACCGATGACATTGGTGATTGTGGGAGAAGCAGACGAGATAAGCTACATGGAGGGCAGGGAAAATGCGACGCAGGACTCACTGGCCGTGAGGGTTTATATAGCAGGCCGGTAAGCATTGGGATTTTGGGGGATTTCACTGAGTCGGGTGGGAAGCTTGCGTGGGAACCTGCGAGGTTGCGCGGGAACGAGCTCACCGACGATTCATTGGTGCCACTTCGAGCCACTGTTTGGCCAAAAGAACGCCCATGCGTGTTGTGCAAGCTTGCGTTGTAAGCCGTCTATGGCAGCGGGGTGACAAGACGTGCGAGAGGAGGACGAAAGGCCACGTACACATACGGTTAATATTTTTTTGCGATTTAGTTACCTACTATACCCCCGTCCTGGTTTATAAGTAGGATTTAACTAATAAAATACGAATGCACATCGCCAAAGATTATATAGTTGGATTTGTATTTGAACATAGTTTCCAATTATATAATTTTTATAACATGCATTAACATTTTGTTGGTTAAATTTAAGGGCAAAGTATGGCACATAATATAAGGGGACGACCAAGGCGGAGGTAGTAGCACATGGCCGCTCTCTACGCAGCGACGCAACTGTCGGCCGGCTCTAGGCGACCATTTCCTGCATGTTCAACTGCTCTATGTGTGTGGTTGCTTGCAGTTGAGGTGGCCGCGGCGTGCTCTGCTCGCGTCCCACCGCGCGCGCTCTGCTCTCGCGTCCCTCTGGGTCCTCTACCCTCGTCCCTCCACGCACGCTGCCAGTGTTTGGGGCTGGCGCACGATCACACACGTCAGTGTGCATGTGGTTGCACCGGGCGCAGCGCAATGATGCAATTACCTGCTGCAAAAACTGTCATGCGGACGCACCGAGAATCCAGGCCGCCCGGCCCCCATTTATTCCTGCGTCCATTTACCTTTCATGTGTCGCATCACATGACACAACACCCACGACGACAAATACAGAGAGGATATCCAGCGGTTCTAATGGCGCTCCCAGCGGCCGACGATGACAACGGCGGGCAGTTCACCACGCATCACGTAGTGGACACCCACGTGAGGGGAAGGCCCTCTCGGTGTTGTACACGAACGATCCGGCCTCAGTGGAGAGCTCCATCCAAACTATGGAGCAATTCCTTGCCGAGGACAAGTACCAAGTGATCGGCCTCCACCTCGAGTACACCATCGGTCGTGCCGGGCACGATTTTAAGGTTATCGTCGCCCAGTTGTGTGTGCGACATGACGTCCTCGTCTACCGCTACCACCTGGCCACAAGGCCTTGCGAGCGTTTCTCCAGGTTTATCAAGAGCTTCGACTACAGTTTCGCTACGGTGGACACCACCAACAATCTAAAAGCGCTCAAGGTTTCAGGCTTGGAATGCCTGAATCTTGTCAACATCAGGACCACTACAAGGTCTGGGGCAGCGACAACAACAAACTGAACTCCCTGGTTGACCTCGCCTCGGCCATCATCGACCTTACTACATGAAGATGAAGGATGAGAGCAAGAAGGACAAGAACGCCTGGCACAGTGTCTGGCATGAGAGACTGGATAAACAACACATCAAGTACGTGGCCAAGGACGCGTACACAAGCTACGAGATGTACAGGCGGATCGTTGACATGAGGAAGTGTCTTCTTCCTGCCCCAGACAAGGGATCAAGCCATATAACAGTGGCGGGAGCGTCACAAGAAGTAGATGACTAGACGATCGTTTCTCCTACTTTAGAATGCATGCAATTGTTTATTGAGGTGTGTGCGAATTATTTGTATAGTCACTTATGTAATTGGATGTTTATTTCGATTATATATATATACACACATACATATATATATATATGTTATTCTTCTGTAGACAGAGGAAATCACACGGCTTATTAGCAACAATTGTATGTGTTATTATTGGTATCCGCACACATTTCTGATTACGGACCTGTTTGCCGCGTATCACACACATCTTGTTCAGTTGAACCGTTTCCATTGTGTTGCCTAATCACGCACAGTTCATTCTAGTGAACTGTATGCCGTATATCGCACACACCCTCATCTGGCTGCCCGTTTCTATTGTTCTACATCATCGCAATTAGTTCTTCTGGATTAACCATTTGCCACTCATCGCACACGCAAATTTAATATGAACCATGTTTGATGTCGCTGCCATCGCAAATGTTTTGCATCTTTTTTGGCGGTTTTATTACATCACCATTTGTGATTGATGCATCGCACACAGTTTCATTGAAGGGTCTCTGATTCGATTGACGCGGTTGGACCATCCTGCATTAGTGTTCTTCCACCTCCAGGGAAAAAATCATCATTGCTTCCTATCACATGTTCTTGCTCATTTTTCATGAAATGTTTTATCCCTTTTCTCGCAGCTCCATTTCTAAAATTGTTTGAGGAATTGCTCCTTGGCACGTGACTTCTCCGATGATCCAATTAGTTTTTGTTCTAGTGGATTATGTTTTTCATATTTTGCTATTGTTGGTGACCATGTATATGAGCTTGCATGTTGAATTAGTTTAGTTCTAAGTAGTTTTGATGCATGATATAAACTCGAGATACTTGTGGGACTAGTTGCTATCAATTTTGTTGAGTTTTATTCACTTCTTATTTGGGGACTAGAATTTTCAGAAAATTTCAAATAAAGAAAATGTTGAGGAGAGTGCTCTCCAGGGGTTCTTCAAGCAAGAGTTCCCCAAGACCTGCTATCTGCGATCCCGATCTCAAGCCCCCTCGGGATGCCATTGTGAAAGCTTGCAGATGGCCATTTGATGCCTTCATGATTAATGTCGGCATCAAGGAAGAATTTGATATGCACGTACAAAATACCGAGTTGACGGATTTCTTATCAAATAAGTGTCCACAATACCGTGATCTCACTGATTCCTTTGTGCGGAAATTCAAGTATGTATCTCACTACTCTTCTCATGATATCATTTTCAGTCTTCATAAAAATCCTACCACATGAGTGTTCGAGAATTTTGCATTGCTTGTAGAATTCCCTTTCGGGGTACTTGCCTCAAACCACATAAATTTGATTGTAATGAATTTCACATGAGCATCACGCGAGGAAAAACTAGAGTAGTAACCCAAGCTAGAGTTTGAAGCATTCATTTTCCTTCTATTCATTATTTTGCTCTATTCATAGGAAGAAGCATAACTGGTAAACATGACCTCGGTACTACTTATGCTCCTGACTTAAGTATTCTTAAAAGTGTTGTAATGAGAGATATAAAATTTAATCTTGGGACCATCATTGCACGTCGCATAAATAAAAACTCTTTTGATGGTGATCTTTACTGTGGGATTTACGCCACCCGGTTGGCGGCTTATCTTGATATACCTATTAAGGAAAATGATCCTCAGTTGCCTGCTAGTTATCTTGATTATGATGCTATGGTCCACCATTAGTTTCTTGAAAGGGAGGACACACCATTCTGATACATGCTAATCTTTGATATGAATCGTGTTATCCGTATCACTTTGCCTGCCCCCGCCTTCTTTAACTTTCAAGAAAACTGAGATACTATATACGTGAGGAGGAGGTTGAGGCGTATAGGGCAGCAGAGGAGACCGCTTGTCAAAGTGAGGCTGCCCATCAGGAGGTGGCAGATGTACTTGAGCACGCCCCAAACTATCGCTATGATTTCTACTCATGCCAGCCATGGCCATACCAAGTTAGGCTAAAAAGCCTAAGCTTGGGGAAGTACGTATTCTCACCGATATTACATTCATGTATCACACATTCATTCCAGTTGTTGGTGTTCATCGTTTTCCTTGTATATCCATGTTTCATTTTATTTTGCTTTCTTTTGTGTGTTTGAAAAACTTTGAAAATCCAAAAAATATTGCTCGCTTCTTTTTGGTTTTTCTTTCTTGTTTAGTTAGTTGGTACTAATAAAAGAAAACGCAAAAGATTTCTTGTTTCTTCTTTTGTTGTTTGTTGGGAGTTATTTGGTGTAAGTAGTTTTTCTCTCTTTTTGTTTTTCTTCTTTCGTCCGCTTTCTTCAAAAAAAACTCAAAAAATATTTCACTGTGTTTCTTGGATTTTTTTTCTTTTCTTTGAGTCATCGTAAGGAGAAGACTATGCTAGAATTGTTGAGTGGCTCTCATATGCTTTGTTGCTAATCTAACGAAGAACCAATATTACCTTGTCTTCTCCTTTAAATAAAGTGTTTGCAGATTTCAGCTTAGTCCACGACACACTCGCACTATTATTATTTTCATATCATTCAGTCGTGCAAGTGAAACAAAATATTGCGATAATTTGATGAAGTGATTGTGGTGAAGAAAAGCTGGTATGAACTCTTCTTATTTTTCATTTTTCTAAATATGTTTAACTCAGTAGGCCTGATTCAACATATTATGGGTAAACATGTTTGTGATGACAATTAGATATATTATAGTTCCTCATGCCATGCTTAAGTAGCTAGGAGTTGATAATGATTTTCTTGAGTGTCAACATGCATTAAAATGATTCTGATGTACTATGTTAGGATGGTATCCTCCTTTGTAATTCAAGTGGCTTGACCTGGCACATGTTCACACATGTAGTTGATTCAAAACCAGTCCAGCCTTCATGATATTTATGTTTAGAGTGTTTATATCCTACTCATGCTCATAGTCAATGTTAAATATTCGCAAACCTTTCAAAATGTATTCATCTCTGTTTTAAGCTTTCAGCTCTAGCACTTCTACAAATCTATGCTTCCCTCTGCGAAGGGCCTTTCTATTTACTTTCAAGTTATCTAATTTTATTGTTGAGTCATCGCCTTCTCATTCAAAGAACCAATTTGGAGAGCGCTATTGTCATTCTTAGTTTAACATGCATTGAGTCTTGTTAATGTTGGATATGAGCATGACTAGATCTCTTCTACCCTGAATTACATTGCTTAGTCGTTGCTTGAACATTGGAGGTGCTCTGCATTTATGTTTTGCGGTCTTAGCAAGGGCTAGTGATATACCATGTTATCATATTATATCATGATTGTTTTGAAAAATTGTTGGCATCTGAGATATATTATTGTTGCTCGCTATATGACTATGTTATTGTCATTAGTAAATGTGAGACCTAAGTGTTATCATTCACATGGTAGTTCATAATATTTGTTGAAAACTTAATAGTAGTTAAGCATATATATACAACAGAACAAAGAGTTTGTAAAAATTTTCCTTTGTCACTTTCAGTTTATCAACTGAATTGTTTGAGGATAAGCAATGAGTTAAGCTCGGGGGAGTTGATACGTCTCAAACGTATCTACTTTTCCAAACACTTTTGCTCTTCTTTTGGACTCTAATTTGGATGATTTGAATGTAAGTAACCTGGATTGACATTGTTTTGAGCAGAACTACCTTGGTGTTATTTTTGTGCAGAAATAAAAGTTCTCGATTTTGTCTGCAAATTTAAGAAGAATTTTTCTGGAATATATAAAAAATACCGGCAAAAATATCTACCAGAGGGGGCCACAAGCACCCTAGCACCCGTCCACCCACATACCAAATTATCAAAATAGCAAACACAAATCAACTAAACATGGTGAACGTGACTAGACAACAATTCCCATGTATCCTCGAGAACAATTTGCTTGCTATAAGAGAATGTTCCGACTTGTCCTCTGCTATACAAAGGATTGGACCACCTTGCTTGTAACGCCCCGAGACCGACGCTCCAGAAGACTTCCAGCTACTCCGAGTTTTGTTGTGTGATTTGTTTTGTTTGCTGCATTCTTCTTAGCTTCATTTGCATTGCATCATGTCATCATGCCATCATATCACTAATTTTAAAAACTCTTCTAAATAAACTGTATGGATCTTCGATCCATTTAAATTGAGGAAACTCACATGGTGGGTTGTCTTTAAAACATACCCTCCCGATATTTAGGGAGATATTATAAAAATATTCCATTGTTTTGGAATCACCCATGAACCCACTTGCATATTAAATCCCTTGGCCTTTTCTTCTTCAAGTTTTGGCTCTCTAACCTTGCCAATAATTCTTTTGCCATTTTCCGGAGCTCCACCAAAAATCCGAACATTTTTGGACCTTCCTTCTATCAAGTCCTAGTTCAAACCCATTTGAATTAAATTCAACTGAGTTTGAATTTAAATCTTTCAATCATGGCCCTTCTATTTTTCTTGGTTCCAACTCATTTTTGCGAGTCCGGGAAAATTATCCCCATGCGCAAATCTTTCCCTAACCTCTCTTTCTTTTCCTCTCTCTATTTATTTTCTGCTAGAAAATTAGAGGGAGAGAGAAGAGAGAGACAGCCCAGCCACCACTTGTATCCATCTAGGCCAGCCGCAGCCCACTACCTAAGTCGGCCCAAAGCCCAGCCGCGCCCCCTCTAATCCTAGCGCGGGGGAGAGCCTCCTGCTCGATCCCCATCTCCCTCCAACGCCGCACGCATCGAGCTCCCCTCGTCTCGATCCCCTCTGCCGCCATGAAACAGGAGGTCCTCGCGCCTCCGCCTCCGCCCAAGGCCTCGCCCTTCCTTCTCCCCCGCGTCCCCATCGCCATCCGCCGCCGTCGGCGACCCCTAGGAGGGCCACCCCGCGCGTGGCCCCATCCTCTCCGCCGCGAGTCCTTCCCCTCGTCGCCTCCTCTGCGCCCCGTTGACTCACGCTCGTCCGCCTCGGAGCCGGCCTCCACCGCATCCTCGCCAGCGCTCGGCCTCCTCCCCGAGCTCATGCTCCCTTCGTCCATGGCGCCAGCCAGCCCCGCAGGCTGCACCGTCGCCTCCTCCGCATCGAGCCAGGGAGTGGTGCTCCCTGTGCCCGGTCCCCTCGCTCCTTGCCACCTCCTCCGTTGGTGGCGACCACCAGGAGATCCACCAGGAGCCCGGAGTCCCCGCCGTCAAGCTCCATGCCGCACCCCTGCATCCTGCGACCGCATCAGCCGCAGCCGCCTCCATTTTTTGTTCCTTGCGCGAAGAAGACCCATGCCCTTCAACCGTAGCATGCTTCATTGGGTTGTCTCCGCAAGGCTCCGTTTCGAATCACTACCAAGGCCAAGACCATCCCCGGGCAGGACCTCGTGTACGACTACACCCGGTGATGCGCCAAGTCCCACGATGTTGACGACCCTTCAAGTTTGACTACCGTTGCCATGTACCACTACCGTCGCAAGAACCGAGACCGGCAAGTCCGAAGACCCCAAGTACCACGACTACCCTCGAGGACGTTGGCTCCATCAAGTTCGACTACAATGTGTGTACAACTACCGTCGCCGTGTACCACTACTTACACTACCGCCACGAGAACGACTACTTCCCACGATGACCCGTGAATGTCTACTTCCACTACCGTCGCAACATGAACAACTACTTCCACTACGATATGTACCACTACCATCGCCATGTGAACAACTACTTCCCTCGACGATTTTGAACCGCCCCGAAACGCACGCTTCAAAGGTATAACCCGAGACGACCGCGATGAGATGCCCTTGCATGTATGAGATGTACCATATGTTTGCACCGTGTCCGAGAGGTCTTTGCACGTACCTCGTTTGCCATGCCGCCGTCCCGTGGGAACCCGAAATCCGGGATCACCCCACCATCTTGCATGACCCGCTCACGTGACACTTCCTTTTGCACCGGTATCTCCATGAGCTACCGGAACCGATATGTTGCCGTGGCATCATTTTCGGATATGTTGTCGTGGCATCATTTTCGGATATGTTGCCGTGGCACCATTTCTGTTTCGCCGCCGTGGCACCCTTTTCATTCCGCCATGGTGACCAAATGCCTCGTATCATGCTCATGTTAACGTTTTCTTAAAATTGCATAAAACTTGTATATGTCATCCGCATCATGTTAACAACAACTAAAATGCTTAAAATTGTGTTTGCATTAAACTACTAAATGACATGGGGACTTTCCGGAATTGTTGTTTGTTGTTTCTGGCCTCATTTATAATTGCCTAGTGAGGTAGTTTTATTATGCTTCCCCCCTTTTGCCATGTTTAATAACATTTAATATTGTTGGGTACATAAACGAGAGTGAACTAAATACTTGCATGTGGTGTTTTGTCAATATGCAACTCGTTGCATATTGAGCTCCACTTAACTTGTAGTATTGTTTGTTGCACTTTGCCATGCCATGCCTTTTTAAACCGTACATGCATCATACTTGATTGTGCATCATGCCATGACTATGCTTGTGTGTTTACCGTGTTGTTTGCTTCTTTCCAGTTTGCTTCTCTCGTTAGCTTCGGTTACGTTCCGGAGTTTTGAGGATTCGTTCGACTACGTCCGTTTGTCTTCTTCATGGACTCGTTCTTCTTCCTTGCGAGGTTTCAGGCAAGATGACCATTACCCTTGATATCACTTCTATCTTTGCTTGCTAGTTGCTCCGTTCTATCACTATGTTGTGCTACCTATCACTTGTTTACCATGCCTCCCATATTGCCATGTCAGCCTCTAACCTTTTTCACCCTTCCTAGCAAACCGTTGCTTGGCTATGTTACCGCTTTGCTTAGCCCCTCTTATAGCATTGTTAGTTGCAGGTGAAGTTGAAGATTGCTCCATGATGGACATGATTATGTTGGGATATCACAATATCTCTTATTTAATTAATGCATCTATATACTTGGTAAAGGGTGGAAGACTCGGCCTTATGCCTGGTGTTTTGTTCCACTCTTGCCGCCCTAGTTTCCGTCATACCGGTGTTATGTTCCCGGATTTTGCGTTCCTTACGCGGTTGGGTGATTTATGGGACCCCCTTGACAGTTCGCTTTGAATAAAACTCCTCCAGCAAGGCCCAACCTTGGTTTTACCATTTGCCTACCTAAGCCTTTTTCCCTTGGGTTCTGCAGACTCAAGGGTCATCTTTATTTTAACCCCC
>NC_041389.1:472389904-472438534 GCF_002162155.2 Triticum dicoccoides | reverse complement strand
GGCCAGTGCTCCTTCGAGTGTTGGTCCGAAATGAGCAGCCTGTGGGGCCACCTCGGGGCTACATGAGGGCTGGTTTTACTCGTAGCTTGACTTATCCGGTGTGCCCTGAGAACGAGGTACGTGCGACTCCTATCGGGATTTGTCGGCAGATCGGGCGGCTTTGCTGGTCTTGTTTTACCATTGTCGAAATGTCTTGCGAACCGGGATTCTGAGGCTGATCGGGTCTTCCTGGGAGAAGGAATATCCTTCGTTGACCGTGAGAGCTTATCATGGGCTAAGTTGGGACACCCCTGCAGGGTATAATCTTTCGAAAGCCGTGCCTGTGGTTATGAGGCAGATGGGAATTTGTTAATGTCCGGTTGTAGATAACTTGACACCAGATCCGAATTAAAACGCATCAACCGCGTGTGTAGCCGTGATGGTCTCTTTTTGGCGGAGTCCGTGAAGTGAACACGGTTTTGGGTTATGTTTGACGTGAGTAGGAGTTCAGGATCACTTCTTGATCATTGCTAGCTTCACGACCATTCCGTTTGCTCTCTTCTCGCTCTTATTTGTGTATGTTAGCCGCCATATATGCTTAGAGCTTGCTGCTACTCCACCTCATTACCACTTCCTACCCATAAGCTTAAATAGTCTTGATCTCGCGGGTTTTGAGATTGCTGAGTCCTCATGACTCACCAGATACTACCAACAGTTGCAGGTGCCGATGATACCAGTGCAGGTGATGCAACCGAGCTCAGATGGGAGCTCAATGAAGACCTTGGTTGTTGCTATGTTTCATTTCATGTCGATCAGTAGTGGAGCCCAGTTGGGACGATCGGGGATCTAGCAGTTGGGTTATCTTCTTTTCTTTTGGCTTCGTCCGTAGTCGGACTATGTGTGTACTCTGAATGATGTATGATGTATTATATGTTCATTGTGTGAAGTGGCGATTGTAAGCCAACTCTTTATCCCATTCTTGTTCATTACAGGGGATTGTGTGAAGATGACCCTTCTTGCGACAAAACCATAATGCGGTTATGCCTCTAAGTCGTGCTTCGACACGTGGGAGATATAGTCGCATCGTGGGTGTTACAAGTTGGTAATTAGAGCCATCCCCGACTTAGGAGCCCCCTGCTTGATTGATTGCTGGCGTTGTTGAGTCTAGATCAAAAATGTTTTGAGTCTTAGGATTATATATATCGGAGAGTGGGATTCTTTTTACTCCTCAGTCTCTTCGTCGCTCTGGTGAGGTCTCCTGACGTAGATGTTTTGACTTTCCTCTTCTCAAATTTCACTAAATTTTTTTTAGGATCACGCGGGTATCTTGGAATCGTTCCGATGGTTTTGTGACGAGAACATTGTTCTTGGTGCCTCCTGTCTATTATGTGGCATTGACCCGGGGAGTTGAGCTCCGAGGTGTTGTCGTCACAATTTTATCGTTGAAGTTCTGGAATACCTGAGTTTTGCCGACATCGAAAATCTCTTTTATGCAGTTGTTGGTGAGATAACCTCGACGCCACCCAGTACTGGGGCAGGAGTTCGGGAGTATTGCCATAACTCGTATAACGGATGCTTTTCGAAGGTTGAGGTACACGATTTCCGAAGGTTTCTTGGTTATGTGTTGATGGATGGATACAACTTGGATGTAGGTATTGTTAGTTTTGGGTGAGATATATATTGCTTCCCCTGTATCCCCAACACCAGATTGCATAACCAGAAAGTTTCGGGAGTTTTATAGGTGGGAATTCAAGTAGCTCCTAGAATATCTTTTGACAGATGCATGATATGAGATTGGGGTTCGACGCCTAGTGGTCCGTCTTTCCATGGTCGTTTTTACAGTGGTCTTGTTGTGTCTTAAAGAACCCTTGGCTATGCTGGTTCGGGGACACTTTGTATGTCATGTGCACTGCCTTGTACATGATGGTGCTGTACACTCGAGCCCGTGTGGGCCCCACCACGAAAACTTCGGACGGAATCTCTATCATATGTTTGTTCCGGCTTATTTTGCAAGCCAAATCCTTTGTTTTGTTTTATATGTGGTATTCGAGTTGCTTCGAAGTCAAATGTTGAATCCATACCTTTCCTAAACGTTGTTCTCATATGGCTATGTGAATACTAATCCTTCTTGATCATCGAGATTGTCATGTTAATTCTGTTCCAACCGGCGTGCTTCTCTTCAAGTGGATCCGATCATTCTCCCCATCCGCAAGATCATTTCTAAGTTTTCTCAATGGTGTGTGTTTCATCCGTACCAAGTTGCCTTTGTTTTCCCGCCCTTCCACCCTTTTTCTTCAAGGACTTAGTTATTTTAATCAAGTATCCATTTATTCATGTGAAGTCTCTTCACTCTTTTCAATCAATGTTCTTATCCGGTGATTCTCAGTGAGATACTAATGGAGCTACAAGTTTATTATTATTCGTTCATTTTTCTTCTCCGGTGGTTTTCAATTCAAGTTGTCGGTGTTGATCATATTCTTTTTCTCATTTCAAGTGCTTTCTTATGTCGGTGCACCTCTTAATTGCTCACCTTCCTCTATTTCTTCTCCGGAGTGCTTAAGATTATCTCAGAAAATTCGTGTTTCCATTCTCAATCCATTCAAGTTATTTTGAGGTTGTTATCTCATTCAAGTCATTTAATTCAACCGGTGCAATCCCCCCTTTTCAATCAATCATGCAACGGTGTTTTCTTTTGAGTGGGCCCTAACCCATAGGTCTTTTCCCAGGATCTTACCTGACTCTTCTAATTATTCTGGAACTATCCCAAATTCATTTCAAAGTTTGATGTAAGAATGAATTATCATCAGTCAAATGTCTTTCTCCAAGATCTTTCAAATTCTTTCGTTGTTGGTTCAACTTTTCTAATTTTCATCCCGGGGTATCTCAACAATTCATGGTGGTGTTTCTCGTTGTCATTCTCGAATTTTGAAGACCGAAGAAGAGTTCCTCTTAAATCCTTACCCATTCTTCCAGAGATTCATGGTTCTAGCTTTATACCATCCTCTCATAATTGCTTTCGATTGTGAGAATTCTTTTCAACCATCCGACGCATTTCAAGAGTTATTTCCATTTCTTTCCTCCGAAGGCCATCATGTCATAATTATTCATTCTCAGCTTTCAACTCTCGTTCTTGAATTCTTCCGGTGCATCGTCCAGATATCCTCTAATCAGTTCATGATCTCTTCGTTCTCATGTATCTAAATCCCCTCAAGTATCTTCATTCATTTTCCAATTCTTGTCGGTGAATTGTGCCTTCGCTACTTTCATTTTCAATTCTTACGGTGGTTCGTTCAAGATTTCTCTTCCTTCGTTATCGTATCAATTCATTTGGTCTTTTGTTGCTTCAATCCTACCGGTGGTTGTTGAAGACCTTCTCAAGTTTTGCGCTATATCTCTCTTAATTCTTTCTACGAGAATAAGTATTATGCCAAATCCGTTGCTTGTCATCAATTTAAATTGGTGAAGGATGCGCATAACGTAATTCTTATTATTGTTTCATCTAGGTGATCTAGTTTCTTCTTTCCAGAGTTGTTCATCATGTCATTTTTCTCGGTTCGAGATGCTTCATCTTTTCTTTTCTGGAGTTCCAAGTTTTCCGCATTATCTCGTCACGAAGCTCCATCTAAATCATTGCAAGGCTTCACCTTGTGTTTTCAATTTCTCTTTCCTTTCGTTTTATCATCCTTTTATTACCGAAGTTCTTCATGGAGGCTCTACATGGTGGTTCGTCAAGGATTCTTTTCATTCTTCAATTGTTCTTCAAGATTTCTCTTGAAGTTATGACCCGCCAAGCTTTACTCAAAATTAAACATGGTGCTCAACACAAGTTTTGTTTTGAGGCGTTCAAGTATTCTTCTTCTTGCATTTCGAAGTGCAATTCTTTCTACCTTATCTTTTGATGTGGTGTTATATCATTCTTGACAATATCAATTCGCATTTCGGGATTCACATGTTGTCAAGAATGAGGTATTTTAAATCCATCAATCTCTTTGTTGGAGTTATCTTGTGTCATATTTCACCTAAAGCCTTCCCTAAGGATTGTTGCTATTTGTGGTGCTTATCAATGATCCAAGTTTTCTCCTATCCTCTCGGCAAAAGCAGTTTTCATCCCTTCGTTGATCTCAAGCTAGCAATTGTTTCCGTTAGTGGCCGGTTGTCACCTCATAATTTTGAGATGTTTTCCATAAGCCCACTACAAGCTTGTGCTTTCGTTGTTGATTTTCCAACAACTCCGTTCAATTCTTCTTTGCAAGGATGCTTTCCAAGCTCATTTGTAGCAGAAGTTGGCATTTTCTTCTCCATTCTGTTATTCCAATTATCTATCTTCTATTCTTTCTTCCAGAGGCATTGTGATGTTGTGCTCTTCACCCATCACGTCGTTTTGTCAAGATCACGTTATTTTCATGCTTATCCATTTAACCGGAGTGTTGTGTCATCTCTTCAAGTTCTTTTCATCTTATCAAGTCTTGCATCTCTTTTCAACCAGAGTGTTGTCCGAATTTGATCTTCCTTGTTCCTTGTTTATCTCATTTCAACCAGAGTGATTTCAATTCCTTCTTGTCCATTGTACTCATCATAAATAACTTTGCAACCTCCAAGGTTCAAATGGTGTTCCTTGTTTCTATTTTTCTACCGTAGTGCTCTCAATTGTGTTCAACTCTATTGTGTTATTCTTTCAACATTTCAACCTCTCAAGGTTCTTTGGTTTCACTCTTTTGTCGAAGAAGCAACTTAGTTTTACCTCTTCTCTTTCTCTTCCGTTTCTCTCTGGTGCCATCCTAGATCTCGGGACGAGATCCTCTTGTAGTGGTGGAGTGTTGTAACGCCCCGAGACCGACGCTCCAGAAGACTTCCAGCTACTCCGAGTTTCATCGTGTGATTTGTTTTGTTTGTTGCATTCTTCTTAGCTTCATTTGCATTGCATCATGTCATCATGCCATCATATCACTAATTTTAAAAACTCTTCTAAATAAACTGTATGGATCTTCGATCCATTTAAATTGAGGAAACTCACATGGTGGGTTGTCTTTAAAACATACCCTCCCGATATTTCGGGAGATATTATAAAAATATTCCATTGTTTTGGAATCACCCATGAACCCACTTGCATATTAAATCCCTTGGCCTTTTCTTCTTCAAGTTTTGGCTCTCTAACCTTGCCAATAATTCTTTTGCAATTTTCTGGAGCTCCACCAAAAATCCGAACATTTTTGGACCTTCCTTTTATCAAGTCCTAGTTCAAACCCATTTGAATTAAATTCAAATGAGTTTGAATTTAAATCTTTCAATCATGGCCCTTCTATTTTTCTTGGTTCCAACTCATTTTTGCGAGTCCGGGAAAATTATCCCCATGCGCAAATCTTTCCCTAACCCTCTCTTTCTTTTCCTCTCTCTATTTATTTTCTGCTAGAAAATTAGAGGGAGAGAGAAGAGAGAGACAGCCCAACCGACACTTGTATCCATCTAGGCCAGCCGCAGCCCACTACCTAAGCCGGCCCAAGGCCCAGCTGCGCCCCCTGTAACCCTAGCGCAGGGGAGAGCCTCCTGCTCGATAACCATCTCCCTCCAGCGCCGCACGCATCGAGCTCCCCTCGTCTCGATCCCCTCTACCGTCATGAAACAGGAGGTCCTCGCGCCTCCGCCTCCGCCCAAGGCCTCGCCCTTCCTTCTCCCCCGCGTCCCCATCGCCACCCGCCGCCGTCGGCGACCCCCAGGAGGGCCACCCCACGCGTGGCCCCATCCTCTCCGCCGCGAGTCCTTCCCCTCGTCGCCTCCTCTGCGCCCCGTTGATCCGCACTCGTCCGCCTCGGAGCCGGCCTCCACCGCCTCCTCGCCAGCGCTCAGCCTCCTCCCTGAGCTCATGCTCCCTTCGTCCATGGCGCCAGCCAGCCCCGCAGGCCGCGCCGTCGCCTCCTCCGCATCAAGCCAGGGAGTGGTGCTCCCTGCGCCCGGTCCCCTCGCCCCTTGCCGCCTCCTCCATTGGTGGCGACCACCAGGAGCTCCACCAGGAGCCCGGAGTCCCAGCCGTCAAGCTCCATGCCGCACCCCTGCATCCTGCGACCGCATCAGCCGCAGCCGCCTCCATTTTTTGTTCCTTGCGCGAAGAAGACCCATGCCCTTCAACCGCAGCATGCTTCATTGGGTTGTCTCCGCAAGGCTCCGTTTCGAATCACTACCAAGGCCAAGACCATCCCCGGGCAGGACCTCGTGTACGACTACACCCGGTGATGCGCCAAGTCCCACGACGTTGACGACCCTTCAAGTTCGACTACCGTTGCTATGTACCACTACCGTGGCAAGAACCGAGACCGGCAAGTCCGAAGACCCCAAGTACCACGACTACCATGTAGGACGTTGGCTCCGTCAAGTTCGACTACAACGTGTGTACAACTACCGTCGCCGTGTACCACTACTTCCACTACCGCCACGAGAACGACTACTTCCCACGACGACCCATGAACGTCTACTTCCACTACCGTCGCAACATGAACAAGTACTTCCACTACGATATGTACCACTACCGTCGCCACGTGAACAACTACTTCCCTCGACGATTTTGAACCGCCCCGAAACGCACGCTTCAAAGGTATAACCCGAGACGACCGCGATGAGATGCCCTTGCATGTATGAGATGTACCATATGTTTGCACCGTGTCCGAGAGGTCTTTGCACGTACCTCGTTTGCCATGCCGCAGTCCCGTGGGAACCCGGAATCCGGGATCACCCCACCATCTTGCATGACCCGCTCACGTCACACTTCCTTTTGCAACGGTATCTCCATGAGCTACCGGAACCGATATGTTGTCGTGGCATCATTTTCGGATATGTTGCCGTGGCATCATTTTCGGATATGCTGCCGTGGCACCATTTCTGTTTCGCCGCCGTGGCACCCTTTTCATTCCGCCATGGTGACCAAATGCCTCGTATCATGCTTATGTTAACATTTTCTTAAAATTGCATAAAACTTGTATATGTCATCCGCATCATGTTAACAACAATTAAAATGCTTAAAATTGTGTTTGCATTAAACTAATAAATGACATGGGGACTTTCCGGAATTGTTGTTTGTTGTTTCCGGCCTCATTTAAAATTGCCTAGTGAGGTAGTTTTATTATGCTTCCCCCCTTTTGCCATGTTTAATAACATTTAATATTGTTGGGTACATAAAAGAGAGTGAACTAAATAATTGCATGTGCTGTTTTGTCAATATGCAACTCATTGCATATTGAGCTCCACTTAACTTGTAGTATTGTTTGTTGCACTTTGCCATGCCATGCCTCTTTAAACCGAACATGCATCATAGTTGATTGTGCATCATGCCATGACTATGCTTGTGTGTTTACCGTGTTGTTTGCTTCTTTCCGGTTAGCTTCTCTCGTTAGCTTCGGTTTCGTTCCGGAGTTGTGAGGATTCGTTTGACTACGTCCGTTTGTCTTCTTCATGGACTCGTTCTTCTTCCTTCCGAGATTTCAGGCAAAATGACCATTACCCTTGATATCACTTCTATCTTTGCTTGCTAGTTGCTCCGTTCTATCGCTATGCTGCGCTACCTATCACTTGTTTACCATGCCTCCCATATTGCCATGTCAGCCTCTAACCTTTTTCACCCTTCCTAGCAAACCGTTGTTTGGCTATGTTACCGCTTTGCTTAGCCCCTCTTATAGCATTGTTAGTTGCAGGTGAAGTTGAAGATTGCTCCATGATGGACATGATTATGTTGGGATATCACAATATCTCTTATTTAATTAATGCATCTATATACTTGGTAAAGGGTGGAAGACTCGGCCTTATGCCTGGTGTTTTGTTCCACTCTTGCCGCCCTAGTTTCTGTCATACCGGTGTTATGTTCCCGGATTTTGCGTTCTTTACGCGGTTGGGTGATTTATGGGACCCCCTTGACAGTTCGCTTTGAATAAAACTCCTCCAGCAAGGCCCAACCTTGGTTTTACCATTTGCCTACCTAAGCCTTTTTCCCTTGGGTTCTGCAGACTCAAGGGTCATCTTTATTTTAACCCCCCTGGGCCAGTGCTCCTTCGAGTGTTGGTCCGAAATGAGCAGCCTGCGGGGCCACCTCGGGGCAACTTGAGGGCTGGTTTTACTCGTAGCTTGACTTATCCGGTGTGCCCTAAGAACGAGGTACGTGCGACTCCTATCGGGATTTGTCGGCACATCGGGCGGCTTTGCTGGTCTTGTTTTACCATTGTCGAAATGTCTTGCGAACCGGGATTCCGAGGCTGATCGGGTCTTCCTGGGAGAAGGAATATCCTTCGTTGACCGTGATAGCTTATCATGGGCTAAGTTGGGACACCCCTGCAGGGTATAATCTTTCGAAAGCCGTGCCTGTGGTTATGAGGCAGATGGGAATTTGTTAATGTCCGGTTGTAGATAACTTGACACCAGATCTGAATTAAAACGCATCAACCGTGTGTGTAGCCGTGATGGTCTCTTTTTGGCGGAGTCCGTGAAGTGAACACGGTTTTGGGTTATGTTTGACGTAAGTAGGAGTTCAGGATCACTTCTTGATCATTGCTAGCTTCACGACCGTTCCGTTTGCTCTCTTCTCGCTCTTATTTGCGTATGTTAGCCACCATATATGCTTAGAGCTTGCTGCTACTCCACCTCATTACCACTTCATACCCATAAGCTTAAATAGTCTTGATCTCGCGGGTTTTGAGATTGCTGAGTCCTCGTGACTCACCAGATACTACCAACAGTTGCAGGTGCCGATGATACCAGTGCAGGTGATGCAACCGAGCTCAGATGGGAGCTCAACGAAGACCTTGGTCGTTGCTATGTTTCGTTTCATGTCGATCAGTAGTGGAGCCTAGTTGGGAGGATCGGGGATCTAGCAGTTGGGTTGTCTTCTTTTCTTTTGGCTTTGTCCGTAGTCGGACTATGTGTGTACTCTGAATGATGTATGATTTATTATATGTTCATTGTGTGAAGTGGCGATTGTAAGCCAACTCTTTATCCCATTCTTGTTCATTACATGGGATTGTGTGAAGATGACCCTTCTTGCGACAAAACCACAATGCGGTTATGCCTCTAAGTCGTGCTTCGACACGTGGGAGATATAGACACATTGTGGGTGTTACATTGCTGCACCTTGTTAACATTGCTACTTGCTACGTGTTACGAATTATCTTACTACAAAACTATCTGTCACCACCACTTTCAGTACTTGCAGAAAATACCTTGCTGAAAACCACTCGTCATTTCCTTCTGCTCCTTGTTGAGTTAGACACTCTTACTTATCGACTGGACTATGATTGATTCCCTATACCTGTGGGTCATCAAATGTCATCCAACACAAATATCCATTGTTGATCCAATGCCTACAATTTGCTCATATTGATCTTTGGTAAGTTACTATTGTTGCTGACGATGTTAAAATCACTACAAAACTGCTACTATTACTGTTACCATTACTACCAAAACTATCAAACTACTGTGCTACTAAACACTTTGCTACAAAGAAACAACTTTCTAGGTGTGGTTGAATTGACAACTCAATGGCTAAAGCTTATAAATATTCTTGGGCTAGTCTTGTGCCGAATCAATAAATTGGGTGAAATACTACCCTCAAAGACTATCATGATCCCCTATACTTGTGAGTTATCAAAACACGTACCTCGTCAGTCGTCTTGCTCATGCAGGTCGCGCCCCACCACCAACCGTGACTCAGCCTTGCCCTCTCTATCCACAACTGTGTCATGCTGGTTACGGCATGGCCCATCGGCTCCACTCTGCTCTACCCACAAGGGCTGCCCCATCTGCTCCCATGATGCACCGATCTGGACCGCCGTCGGCTGTTGCCTGCTCCTCCATGAGCTCGTCGGCCACCACTGCTCCTCCTGTGGCCGCATCTCTCCTCAAGCGGTTACCTCTATCAGAGAGAGAGAGAGAGAGAATGAAGAGACCTATTTGAGGAGGAAAACAAATGGTTTCATGTGGGGAGAGGCAACTGTAGGTGTCAAAACCGGTGGATCTCGGGTAGGGGGTCCCGAACTATGCGTCTAGGCGAATGGTAACAGGAGACAAGGGACACGATGTTTTTACCCAGGTTCGGGCCCTCTCGATGGAGGTAAAACCCTACTCCTGCTTGATTAATATTGATGATATGGGTAGTACAAGAGTGGATCTACCACGAGATCAGAGAGGCTAAACCCTAGAAGCTAGCCTATGGTATGATTGTTTTTCGTCCTACGGACTAAAACTCTCCGGTTTATATAGACACCGGAGAGGGCTAGGGTTACATAGAGTCGGTTACAATGGGAGGAGATCTTCATATCGTATCGCCAAGCTTGCCTTCCACGCCAAGGAAAGTCCCATCCGGACACGGGACGGAGTCTTCAATCTTGTATCTTCATAGTCCGGGAGTCTGGCCAAAGGTCATAGTCTGGCCATCCGGACACCCCCTAATCCAGGACTCCCTCAGTAGCCCCTGAACCAGGCTTCAATGACGACGAGTCCGGCGCGCAAATTGTCTTCGGCATTGCAAGATGGGTTCCTCCTCCGAATACTTCATAGAAGATGTTTGAACACAAGGATAGTGTCCGTCTCTGCAAAATAAGTTCCACATACCACCGTAGAGAGAATAATATTTGCACCAATCTAATTTGCTGACGTATTCCGCAGCGTGACATCACGCCACGGCCAGGCTTTTATTCGAATTGTTTTACTATTCCACCTCAGCGCGTTTAGCAAGGCGGTTTCCTTGGCACGTCTTGTCAAAGCAAAGATCGTGTCCCTTTATTCCGGAATTCTCATCAATACGAGCGTGGGTAACCCAACCGTGCCTTTGGTATGACTCCCTAATTGAAAGCGAGTCCCAAACGGTTATGGGGAGGGCTCTTGGTATTCAACTCCTTTATAAAGAGACCAAGGCTTGACTCCTTTCTTTTCAATCCAATCGAATCCGCCCCTTGCTTCGAGTTCCAACACCCAGAGCTCTAGTTTTAGGCGCTTCGGACCTTTAACGATGTCCGGCTCTGAGCTTAAAGGCCGGTGGATGCCTTCCTCCGTTACGGAAGAAGATGTGCGAAAGCTGAGAGATGCCAGGTATCTAACCAGCGAAATCTCGCATAGGCTGCCTTCCCAAGGGCAGGCCATTCCCACTCCCCAGCACGGTGAGAGTGTGGTGTTCACATCTCACTTCCTTCGGGGGCTAGGCTTCCCGATTGATCCCTTCGTGAGGGGGCTTATGTTTTATTACGGGCTGGAGTTCCACGACTTAGCTCCGGAGTCCATCCTCCAAATCTCATCATTCATTGTCGTGTGTGAGGCCTTCCTCCATATTACTCCTTACTTTAGATTGTGGCTTAGAACCTTCAAGGTGGAACCGAAGATGATCGAGGGGCAGCACGTTGAGTGCGGAGGAGCTATAATAAGCAAGATGACCGACGCTCCATGGCTCGAGGGCACTTTTGAAGAGGAGTTCGGCTTATGGCAACGGGACTGGTTTTACATCACAGCCCCCAGGGGCACCACATGGGTGGCGCCACCTACTTTTCGCTCGGGTCACCCACCACAGCTAGCGTCATGGGTCAATGAAGGGCTTATCTGGGGGCCACCCAAAGACATGCCCTTGCTGCAGGACCGCATTCGAGATCTTCTAGAAAGAGATGTCAATTTGACCGTAGTGGCGCAAGTTATGCTGATTCGCCGCACACTGCCCTGCAAACGTTGCCCTCTCCGCCTGTGGGAATTCAACCCGGAAGGACCGCGAGTCCTCCAACACTTTATGGGCACGACGCCCGTGGAGATGTACAAATTGTTCTTCGGATCACAAGCAAGGTGTCCGGATTTGTCCGAGGATGCAGGTCTGAGCTGCAATCGCCCGGACGCTCGAGTAAGTAGCTCCGTATTTGGACATGCCACCCGTGTTTCCATCATAAAATTACCCTTAACAGAGTTGTCCTTTGAACAGGAGTGGATAGTGAAGGCAAAGCTTATCAGGTGTCCAGCCCCCCTGCCCGAGACCACGCCGAATTCCATGCTAACCAGGATGCTGGAGGTCGTGCTTTTGGCAGAAGGCGAAAGGGGGAACCAAGGAGCTACCGCCTCCGTGAAGGAGGCTGTTAAGAAGGGAAGAATCGAAAATTCCCCCGACCAGGGAAAGAAAAGGACTGCCTCTAAAGACCCGGAGGTGACGGCCTCAAAACGGGGGAAGAAATCTTCGCCAGAGGTTTCAGCACCGGAGAACGCCCCGGCCGAATTGCGCCCTCAAGGAGACCCGCTCTCCCCAGAGCCGTAAGAGAAGGGAGGGGTTCCATAATGAATGACATTCCTGTTTTATTTCTGAGGAAGATAACTGAAATATTACCTTGCAGTTCGGATCTCAACGCTTCTCAGCAGAGCTCATCTTCAGGGGATCTTCGTTCGGAGATGATAGAGAGCGAAACGCCTCCCCTTGTTGCACCGTCTCACGAGGCAAGCGACCCCGAGGTGTCGTCTCGGAGGGTTTTTCCAAGTCCGGACCCTGGAAAAGGTCGTCAGGCTAGTCCGGCACCCTCTGGTGCGCGGTCGGAGGGGCTGAAGGATCTGCTTGGGAGAGCGTCCATCTCAGAAAAGCACCGTATGTTGATGAATACAGTGATTGGAAGGATTTATCCGTGGAAAGCGAATTGTACGAGGCTGCCAGGAGTTTACTAACAGGCTTTGAGGTACCTAAAAAGGTGTACCTTTTGGTAGAGCCGCATATTAAATGCGCCCTGTATAAATAGTAGCCCCTGAGACTCTGTGTGTCGTCAAGAGTGACGGCGCGCAGAGGATCATAACCCCGGGTACAATATGTCACCTGTTTTATGAAGGTGGTGAGGCATTCGGTGGCTAGCCGGACTGATGAATCTGCCGAGCTAAAGCGGCAACTTGACGTGGCGGATGCCGACATCGCGCTTGTGAATAAGCGGCTAGATGAGGCACAAGGTATGTTCCAAAGACATCTGATAAGAGGAGTTAGGTGCGCGTGCCTTATAAGATATGTGCTTGATGCAGATAGTGCTGCTGCCGTGGAGAACCTTCGGGCGGAACTTGCCCGAGCCAAGGAACAAGCAAGGAAAAGTGATGCGGCTGCCGTGAAGGCGGCTGAAGAGCTAAAAGCCGAACTGGCTGCTCATTGCCAGAGCAAGAGAGTAATGGCCGAGATGGCTATAAAATTGAAGGATGCTGCTGACCGCTGTAAATTTCTTGAACAAGGAGATAAAGCGGCTCAGAAGGATCTTGAAAAGATCACTGCCGAGGCCAAGGATACTCGCTCTGCAATGAGAGCTATGAAGGAGGAGCTGCGTCAGGCCGGAGATATCACGGCTGGAAAGCCCTATATGCTGCGGATGAAGTTCGGAGACTCCAAGTATGCTCCTTTAGACTAGCAGTGGAGTGCGGAAAACACTTATCTGGATTTGGCAGCTAGTGCGGCAGACGCGACCGAACACTTCCGCGGCCGAGGTGACCATGGATTGAAAGAGCTTTTTTGGTCGTAGTTCCACAATCCAGAACGCCCACTTTCGGTATCCGACCGTTTGGCCGCCTGGGCGGAGCTGAACAGGTTATCCGGACTCGCCATGAGGTATGTTACAAGTTGTCTGTGGCCGGAGAAGCCGGAGCTGAAGAGTTATTTTGGCTTGGTGCAGCAGTTCCTTGGTTCGGTGTTGCATGCTGATGAAATGAAGAGGTCGGCGTGCATAGAGGGCGCACAGATGGCTCTTACCCGTGTCAAAAGATACTGGGGGGATATGAAGGCTAGTGTTGTTGCATCCCGGGATTCGGACGAAAGCCGAGTACCTGCCAAGCACTACTTTGAGGAAGTTCTTCATGGCGCTCGTTTAATAGAGTCGCAGTGCTCGAAGGATGTTGTGTTCGAATAGCGTGTACTATTGTAAAACGAATATTTTGATAGGATATAAAGGCTTTTTATACTTGTGCTTGCAAGAATTGTGATGCCTACTGTGCGGCCATTTAATGTATATGTGTATATAACCTGAAAGATGGCAGTCGTTGGCTTCAGCCCCCACGCATAGAATGTGGGGGTGTTCGCAAAAAAGGCGCCTTTTCACACTTAATCCAACGTCTTGGTCCTACAAAGGAGGTGATAGCGCGGCGAACTAGGCAACCGGACTATAATGCTTTATCACTTTCACTTAGCCATAGGAGTTTGACATTGGGGCTACTCAATAGCCCCTAAAGGCACCGTGCTCGCCCGAATTCGGGGCGCGTGTGTGCCTAGCCGGGAAGCGGTCCTTCGTTAATGCGGAGGAATCCTAAAGATTCCGAGAGTCATCGAGTGGTTGACCAGTCTCTCGCTATATCATGACAGTCAGTTTTCGGCTTTCTCTACTGAGGTGCTCGCCTGGCCGAACCGGGGCACAATCGTAGTAGTTCTCCTGGTGCCGCGTTAGCTGATATAACAGAACGTAAGGCAGCAAAACACAGGAGCCGGGCAAACCCAACATTTGACCAAAGACATGATTCGGAGCTGATGCATATAAGGCCAAACTCGCGACGCCGAACACTCCCTAAGGTATTCGGTCTTTATGAAGACGGGCCGAAATAGAGCCCTTGGTAAAAAAGCCCCTGGTGTCCAGGTATGTGCAAAATTGTGGCGTGGCCACATGCCAAGACACCAGCCTCCTCCTCGGTTATAGCGAAAACCGGGGGATGTTGTCAACAAGAGACAGTAAAAAAGGTTTACGCAGGGTCTTAATCTGAAAAGAATCCTTGAAACGGGTCCCTACTGCACGTCTGTGCCTGTGTCTCCGTTGTGCCGTATCCTGGACGGGCGTAGCACGATGTTCGTCTACGAAAGAGAGGAACTTAGTAAAAAATAAGCGTGCGAAAAATCTATATTAAAATAAACAAAATATAGTTGGAGCAAGAATGGAGCCGTATTGCCTCCTAGCGTGAACACGCGGAGCCCCTTGTACAGGGTTATGCGGCTATTAAGCCTATGTATATTTACGCCGGACTCGTCGAGCCGCGTCCGGGATAGTAGGGCTGGATTAGTGTGCGGCTGTCCAGGCGGCCGCACCTTTACCCGTACTTTGGGGGTCAATTGATATTCCCCTTTAATGAGATGATGCCTCGTGGGCCGGGCATTTTAAGTGTAAGGGGTGCATAATGCGGTATTGCGTTAAAGCGGGCAAAAGCTTCACGTCCCAGTAGCGCTTGATGGCGACTTACGAATGGGGCGATGTGGAATGTTAGCTTTTCGCTTCGGAAGTTGTCGGGTGAGCCGAACGTGACTTCTAACGAAAGGGAACCCATACTCTGGGTATCTGGACCCGGCGTGACTCCTTGAAAGGAAGTGTTTCCATGGCGGATTATAGCTGGGTTTACCCCTAGTTTGCGGATTGTGTCCTGATATAACAGGTTTAAGTCACTGCCGTCGTCCATAAGGACTTTTGTAAATTGGAGTCCGTCAATAATCGGATTCAAGACCAAGGCAGTCCAGCCTGCGTTCCGGGCTCCTCTGGAGTAATCCTGATGGTCAAAGGTGATTGGTTGTAACAACCAGTGGCGGTGCTCCTCTGGGGTTGGCCGTATGGCGCGTGTCTTTGTAAGCGCCATTCTGTTTTTCCCTTTTTTCATCTGAAGTGAATTTACTGTTTTGACTTCTTGTGGGAACTTCTTTTGTTCTCCGGTGTTCTGCTTGTGGGGTGCGTTATCATCCTCGCTTGGTGTCGAGCCCCTTGTGTTCGGTGTTGAGTTTGCCGGACTGCTTGAAGACCCAACAATCTCTGTGGGTATGGTTTGCAGGTCTCCCGGGAGTACTGTGGATTTGACATATTTTGTCCAGGATTTTGTTGAGGTTAGACAGCTTGTCCCTGTCATCTTTGGGTGGCGGCTTTTTCTGATTTTGCCGAGAGCTTTTGAATCCGGCGTTGACTGCCGTGCTCATCGGGCTGTTATCCTTGATTCGGTGTTGTTCTTTGTTATGGCGCGGTTTCCTGTTTCCATCTCTGAGCTTGGATGTGCTCGGGTAGCTGGTGCTGCTTCTTGCCAACTAGCTATCCTCTCCTGCGCAAAAGCGGGTCATGAGGCTTGTTAATGCGGCCATTGTTTTTGGCTTTTCTTGGCCGAGGTGTCTGGCGAGCCATTCATCTCGGACGCTATGTTTGAAAGCTGATAGGGCCTCGGCGTCCGGACAGTCGACTATCTGATTCTTTTTAGTAAGGAATCTGTTCCAGAGTTTCTGGGCTGACTCTCCGGGCTGCTGAGTTATATGACTCAGATCATCTGCATCCGGAGGTCGGACATAGGTCGCTTGAAAATTTTCCCGGAAAGCATCCTCGAGCGCTTCCCAACTTCCCATGGTGTTTTCGGGAAGGCTTTTAAGCCAATGCCGGGCTGGCCCTTTGAGCTTAAGGGGTAAGTATTTTATGGCGTGGAGGTCATCTCCTCTGGCCATGTTTATGTGGAGGATATAATCCTCGATCCAGACTCCAGGGTCTGTTGTTCCGTCGTATGATTCTATGTTCACGGGATTGAATCCCGCTGGAAATTCATGATCCAGCACCTCATCGGTAAAACATAGGGGATGTGCGGCGCCCCTGTATGTAGGTGTGCCGCGATGTTCGGATATTTTCTGCATTGCATTGCTCACTGGAGCTTGCTTTCTTGGCCCATAGATGGATCTGGTTGGGCCAGTTTTTTGATGCGAATTCTTGGACGGATCATGCGCCGTATTGAGTGCGGCGCTCTTTGTCGCTTGAGATTGATCGTGGGGTCGTCTATCCGACCTTGTGGCTTCCTTATTTTTTTGACTGTGGGGGCTCTATGGCCTCTTCATCAAATTCCGGTAGTAGTTTCCGCTTTGGATAGCTCTTTGTGTGACGACTGTTGCCGTACTTGTGTGCGGTATTGAGTACTTTACCCCATCTAATCCTGAGTGCATCTTCTGCTATTTTGAGCCTCCGCTTCTGCTTTTTCAGGCTACGTGCAGTGGCAACGAGCCTTTGGTGGAGGTTCTGATGTTCCAGCAATTTGTCAGGCGTGAGGTCGTCCGGGCTATTATCTTTCCCGGGGATGGGTTGTTCGGATTGTCCGCCCTGTTTGGACGGTTGCTCGATGGCGTGTTCGTCTTCCGTTGATTCGCCCTGCTCTATGGCTGGGTCTTTGTCGAGGTGGGGCTTGGTGTGGCGCTTACGCCGCCGCTTTGATTGTTTTTCGAGGGAGCGATCCCTGGTTGCGCCCTTTTGATCCTCGTTGTCATTTCTTTTAGGTGTGTCCACCATGTATACATCGTATGATGAGGTGACTTTCCAGTGCCCTATAGGTGCTGGTTCTTGGTCGTCTCCTTCATCGGCGTCCATAACATCGATGTCTTCGGAGTCGAAGTCGAGCATGTCGGTTAGATCGTCGACAGTGGCTACAAAGTGGGTGGTGGGTGCGTTTCGAGTTTCTTCATCATCCGCATCCCAAACCTGCTGACCATAGTCCGGCCAGGGCTCTCCTAACAAAGAGAAAGACTTTAGTAAATCCAGGATATCGCCAAAGGGCGAGTGCTGAAAGACGTCCGCGGCGGTGAACTCCATGACCGGAGCCCAATCGGGTTCGATCGGAAGGGGTGCGGAATATACGGAATCCGGAACGGAGTCTGGCACCTTGGAGTCACGGGCCTTGCAAAGGACTAGGCTGGTATTCGGCTCTATTGCCATAGAGATTGCAGCTCCCGGGGCAGCGTCCAAGCGTCCCTCCCCAACTAGCGTAGTCGGCTCCGAGCTAATGATCGGAGCGGACACCTGAGCGGCACTCTGGGCGCTGTCCGGCGGCAGAGTTAGATCATGCCCATCAGGACAGTGCGGCACGCTCGTGTTGGAAATATGCCCTAGAGGTAATAATAAATTGGTTATTATTATATTTCCTTGTTCGTGATAATCGTTTATTATCCATGCTATAATTGTATTGATAGGAAACTCAGATACATGTGTGGGTACATAGACAACACCATGTCCCTAGTAAGCCTCTAATTGACTAGCTCGTTGATCAATAGATGGTTACAGTTTCCTGACCATGGACATTGGATGTCGTTGATAACGGGATCACATCATTAGGAGAATGATGTGATGGACAAGACCCAACCCTAAGCCTAGCAAAAAGATCATAGTTCGTATGTTAAAGCTTTTCTAATGTCAAGTATCATTTCCTTAGACCATGAGATTGTGCAACTCCCGGATACCGTAGGAATGCTTTGGGTGTACCAAACGTCACAACGTAACTGGGTGACTATAAAGGTGCACTACAGGTATCTCCGAAAGTGTCTGTTGGGTTGGCATGAATCAAGACTGGGATTTGTCACTCCGTGTAAACGGAGAGGTATCTCTAGGCCCACTCGATAGGACATCATCATAATGTGCACAATGTGACCAAGGGGTTGATCACGGGATGATGTGTTATGGAACGAGTAAAGAGACTTGCCGGTAACGAGATTGAACAAGGTATCGGCATACCGACGGTCGAATCTCGGCCAAGTACAATAGCGCTAGACAAAGGGAATTGTATACGGGATCGATTGAGTCCTTGACATCGTGGTTCATCCGATGAGATCATCGTGGAACATGTGGGAGCCAACATGGGTATCCAGATCCCGCTGTTGGTTATTGACCGGAGAACGTCTCGGTCATGTCTGCATGGTTCAGAACCCGTAGGGTCTACACACTTAAGGTTCGCTGATGCTAGGGTTATAAAGGAAGTTTGTATGTGGTTACCGAATGTTGTTCGGAGTCCCGGATGAGATTCCAGACGTCACGAGGAGTTCCGGAATGGTCCAGAGGTAAAGATTTATATATGGGAAGTCCTGTTTTGGTCACCGGAAAAGTTTTGGGTTTTATCGGTAACGTATCGGGACCACCGAGAGGGTCCCGGGGGTCCACCAAGTGGGGCCACCGGACCCAGGGGGCAGCATGGCCCAAGTGTGGGAGGGGACCAGCCCCAGGTGGGCTGATGCGCTCCCCCACCAAAGCCCAAGGCGCCTAGGGCTTGGGGGAAACCCTAAAGGGGGGCGCCCCCTTGCCTTGAGGGGCAAGGAAACCCCCCCTGGCCGCCGCCCCCTCCTCAGATTGGATCTGAGGGGGCCGTCCCCCCTCTCCCTTGCCCCTATATATATGTGGGGTTGGGAGGGCAGCCGCACCCAAGTTCTGGCGCAGCCCTCCCGCTCTCCCAAGTACTCCTCCTCTCCCATGGTGCTTGGCGAAGCCCTGCAGGATTGCCACGCTCCACCACCACCACGCTGTTGTGCTGCTGCTGGACGGAGTCTTCCTCAACCTCTCCCTCTCTCCTTGCTGGATCAAGGCATGGGAGACGTCACCGGGTTGTACATGTGTTGAACGCGGAGGTGCCGTCTGTTCGGCACTAGGATCTCTGGTGATTTGGATCACGATGAGTACGACTCCTTCAACCCCGTTCTCTTGAATGCTTCCGCTTAGCGATCTACAAGGGTATGTAGATGCACTCTCCTTCCCCTCGTTGCTGGTTTCTCCATAGATAGATCTTGGTGACACGTAGGAAAATTTTGAATTTCTGTTACGTTCCCCAGCAGTGGCATCATGAGCTAGGTCTATTGTGTAGATTCTTTGCACGAGTAGAATACAAAGTAGTTGTGGGCGTTGATTTTGTTCAATATGCTTACCGTTACTAGTCCAATCTTATTTCGACGGTATTGTGGGATGAAGCGGCCCGGACCGACCTTACACGTACACTTACGTGAGACAGGTTCCACCGACTGACATGCACTTGGTGCATAAGGTGGCTAGCGGGTGCCAGTCTCTCGCACTTTAGTCGGAACGGATTCGATGAAAAGGGTCCTTATGAAGGGTAAATAGCAATTGGCATATCACGTTGTGGTTTTGCGTAGGTAAGAAACGTTCTTGCTAGAAACCCATAGCAGCCACGTAAAACATGCAAACAACAATTAGAGGACGTCTAACTTGTTTTTGCAGGGTATGCTATGTGATGTGATATGGCCAAGAAGAATGTGATGAATATATGTGATGTATGAGATCGATCATGTTCTTGTAATAGGAATCACAACTTGCATGTCGATGAGTATGACAACCAGCAGGAGCCATAGGAGTTGTCTTTATTTATTGTATGACATGCGTGTCATTATACAACGCCATGTAATTACTTTACTTTATTGCTAACCCGTAGCCATAGTAGTAGAAGTAATAGTTGGCGAGACAACTTCATGAAGACATGATGATGGAGATCATGGTGTCATGCCGGTGATGATGATGATCATGGAGCCCCGAAGATGGAGATCAAAAGGAGCAAAAATGGTATTGGCCATATCATGTCACTATTTGATTGCATGTGATGTTTATCATGTTTATACATCTTATTTGCTTAGAATGACGATAGTAAATAAGGTCATCCCTCATTAAGATTTCAAGAAAGTGTTCCCCCTAACTGTGCACCATTGCGAAAGTTTGTCGTTTCGAAGCACCATGTGATGATCGGGTGTGATAGATTCTTACATTCACATACAACGGGTGTAAGCCAGATTTACACACGCGAATCACTTAGGTTAACTTGACGAGCCTAGCATGTACGGACATGGCCTCGGAACACAAGAGACCGAAAGGTCGAGCATGAGTCGTATGGAGGATACGATCAACATGAAGATGTTCACCAATGATGACTAGTCTGTCTCACGTGATAATCGGACACGACCTAGTTGACTCGGATCATGTAATCACTTGGATGACTAGAGGGATGTCTATCTGAGTGGGAGTTCATTAGATGAACTTAATTATCCTGAACATAGTCAAAAGCCCTTTGCAAATTATGTCATAGCTCGCGCTTTAGTTCCACTGTTTAGATATGTTCCTAGAGAAAATATAGTTGAAAGTTGACAGTAGAAATTATGCGGACAGTAGAAAGCTTATGTCCTTAATGCACCGCTCAGTGTGCTGAACCCCAAAATGTCGTCTGTGGATGTTGCGAACATCAGACATACACGTTTTGATAACTACGTGATAGTTCATTTAAACGGTTTAGAGTTGAGGCACCAAAGACGTTTTCGAAAACGTCACGGAACATATGAGATGTTTCGAGGGCTGAAATCGGGATTTCAGGCTCGTGCCCACGTGAAGAGGTATAAGACCTCCGACGATTTTCTTAGCCTGCAAACTAAGGGAGAAAAGCTCAATCGTTGAGCTTGTGCTCAGATTGTCTGAGTGCAATAATCACTTGAATCGAGTGGGAGTTGATCTTCCAGATGAGATAGTGATGTTTCTCCAAAGTCATTGCCACCAAGCTGCTAGAGCTTCATGATGAACTATAACATATCAGGGATAGATATGATGATCCTTGAGGTATTCACGATGTTTGACACCGCGAAAGTAGAAATCAAGAAGGAGCATCAATTGTTGATGGTTGGTGTCGGTGTCAAAACCGGCGGATCTCGGGTAGGGGGTCCCGAACTGTGCGTCTAGGCGGATGGTACAGAAGATAAGGGACACGATGTCTTACCCAGGTTCGGGCCCTCTTGATGGAGGTAAAACCCTACGTCCTGCTTGATTAATATTGATGATGTGTGTTACAAGAGTAGATCTACCACGAGATCAAGGAGGCTAAACCCTAGAAGCTAGCCTATGGTATGATTGTTGTTCGTCCTATGGACTAAAGCCATCCGGTTTATATAGACACCGGAGAGGGCTAGGGTTACACAGAGTCGGTTACAATGGTAGGAAATCTACATATCCGTATCGCCAAGCTTGCCTTCCACGCCAAGGAAAGTCCCATCCGGACACGGGACGAAGTCTTCAATCTTGTATCTTCATAGTCTTGGAGTCCGGCCGATGATGATAGTTCGGCTATCCGGACACCCCCTAGTCCAGAACTCCCTCAGTAGCCCCTGAACCAGGCTTCAATGACGACGAGTCCGGTGCGCATGTTGTCTTCGGCATTGCAAGGCAGGTTCTTCCTCCGAATAATTTATAGAAGATTGTGAACATCAGGATAGTGTCCGGCTCTGCAAAAATAAATTCCACGTACCACCGTAGAGAGAATAATATTACACAAGTTCAATCTGCTGACGTATTTTGTGGCGTGACGTCACACCATTACCAAGCCTTTACTCGAATTGTTTTTATTGTATCACCTCAGCGCATTTAGCGAGGCGGTTTCCTTGGCACGTCTTGTCGAAGCAGAGATCGTGTTCCCCTTATTCCGGGATTCCCATCAATACGGACGTGGGTAACCCAACCGCGCCATTGATTGTGACGCTTGGGGGATAAGCGAGTTTTACCAGCCTGGTGGGGACACATGTTTTTGTCTGCACATATAAGGGGATAGAGATCCAACCCTTTTACCTGCGCCTTCTTCCTCCTTGGCTTATCCATCTCCGCGAACTTGAGCTCCAGCGCCCAAGTCCACATTTCTCATCTCAACCTTCTCCAACTATGTCCGGAGCGGGAGGCAAGTGGATGGCCTCCTCCGTCACGGAGGGGCAGATCCAGAAGCTGCACGATGCCGGATATTTGTCCAGCGACATCGCGCACTGGCTCCCCGACGAGGGAGAGCTCATCCCCACCCCCAGGCCCCATGAGAGGGTAGTATCTCTTCCCCATTTCCTCCGCGGACTGGGCTTCCCACTTCATCCCTTTGTCCGGGGGCTCATGTTCTACTACGGCCTAGATTTCCATGATCTGGCCCCGAATTTCATCCTCAACATCTCGGTGTTTATTGCCATGTGCGAGGCCTTCCTCTGCATCCAGCCCCACTTCGGCTTGTGGCTCAAGACCTTCAGTGTCAAGCCGAAGGTTGTGAAGGGCAGCCAAGCGGAGTGCGGAGGCGCCATGGTGGGCAGGATGTCCCACGTCACGTGGCTGGAGGGCACTTTCGTGGAAACCATTAAGGGGTGGCAATCGGGGTGGTTCTACATCACTAAGCCGCGTGACCCTGATTGGGCAGCGGCCCCCGAATTCAGATCCGGCATCCCTACACGGCTCACCTCCTGGAAAGAGAGTGGCCGGATCTGGGGGGGATTCGGAGGAGCTGACCGGACTTCAAGCCTGTATCCAGAAGCTGGTGGACAAGAAGCTCAAGCTTGTCAACATAGTCCAGGTCATGCTCATCCGCCGGATTCTCCCGTGCCAACGACGGGGCTTCAACATGTGGGAGTTCGATCCGGCGCAGCACCAGACACTGAGCGGGCTCTTCGACACTACGTACGAAGATGTCTGGAAGGTGTTGTTCAAGGGCGCCGAGGCTCCCGCATCCGCTACCGAAGATCGCGGATTCCGCTCGCAGCGTCCAGCTGACGAGGTAAGTGATTTTGCCACTTGTTTTCCATAGTTTGACTCTATGCGGGATCTTAACTCCCTTTACCTTTGACAGGACTGGCTGGCGAAGGCCGAACGGACTATCTGTCCGGCCCCATTGCCAGAGGACCTAGCGGACGCCCGCCTAACGGGGCTGCTGGCTCCGGCACCCCACGTGGTGCCGGAGAAGAAGGCCACGGGGACTCGGAAGAGTTCCCGTTTTCAGGTGCTATCGGATGATGAATCCGAGGCCGACTCCTCCCACCAAGGCGAGGAGGAGAAGAAGAAAGCCTCTCCCCCAGTGGGGGGAGGGAAGAAAAGAAAGGCCTCCCCAACAAGGGAGGCCGAAGGGTCCAAGAAGGGAAAAACTCTTCCCCCGGACTGCTCCACCAACGCTAGTGACGACGACGAGGACTGGCCTCCAAGGGCCAAGCCCCTGGCGAGATCGTAAGTATCCGGACTCCCGAATAACTTCAAGGTTTTTATTTTTCGCCACATAATGTCTTTCTAATGCCGCATACAATCCTGCAGTCCGCCTAAGGATGATCTTCCCGCTTCATCGAGCGGGTCCTTAGGTGCGTCGGATATGGATTCTCTTCCGACTGCCTCCACCCCCCGTGACGCGGACGATGCCGAGGTGGGATCCCAGGAAGGGACCCACCAGGAGGAGAGGGCCCCGGAGGTGTCGCAGGACAACCTCCCGGACTTTGCACCGGACTCGGCCCCGGAACCCACAGTGGCTCCGGAGTCCGACGGGCGACCCCTTCGTAAGAAGGGCAAGACCGTGACGCCAGCAGCCTCTGTCCAACCGAAGGCGTCGGATAGCTTGCTGGAGGCGCTCAATGGCGCCTCCATCGAAGAGGAACACCGCACCGTTATGAGTGCGGTGATTCAGAAGGTGCAGCTTGCCAAGAGCGGGCTGACCGAAGCCTGCAGCAGCCTTCTAACAGGCTTTCAGGTAAGAATTTCAATATGTATAAAATGGTACCACATAGACAGTAGCTCCTGATGCTCGGTTCGGTGTTCGGAAAGAAAAGCCGGACTGAGGATCTAAAAAGATATACGCAGGAGTCATAATAAATATGTCAATATGTGATTGCAGGCTGTGCTGCTGACCTCTGCCGCACTGACTGCGGAGGTCACTACTTTGAAGGAAAACCTCGAGCGGTCCGAGAACGAGCTCGGCCGTGCCAAGAAGCAGCTCGAGGACAAGGAAGGTGAGTAACACCTTATTAAAATTGTACCTTACAGAAAAGGATTTTGGTTGCAAAAAGAATGACAAGGATAACGTGGGTATTGCAGGGGCCACTAACGAGGTGGCGACCCTAAAAGAGGCGGTGGTCGCGGCCGAACGCAATGCGGCCGCGGAGCGCACCGAGCGAGAGAAGCAGGAGGCGCGGGTGGCGGAGATACAGCAAGAGCTCCAGGATCTCGTGAAAAAACATGAGAGCCTGGAGCGTGACTCGAAGACTCGAGAGTCTGAGCTTGCAACGGCTCTTGAGAGTGCCAAAGCCGCTAAGGCCGAAGCCTACAAGGCCCTCCGGGAGATTGAGGCGGTGAAGAAAATAGCATCGGGTAAGGCATTTTTCATGCAAAGTAAGCATGTGAGTGTTAATTACCTGTTGCTTACCCAAATTCAGAGCTCTCCAGGAGCGCTCGCAGATCTTCCTCGCAGCGTGTCCGATGCTGCCGCATTCTACCGGGCCGAGGAGGGGAGCTCAACGGAGAAGGTCTTCTGGTCTCAGTATGCTGAGGCCGGACATCCGGTGCCCCTTAGCGACCAGTTGAAGCAGCTGGTCGAGCTCCACAAGGCGGCTGAACAGGCCATGAAGGGCCTCATAGTTCGGCTGTGGCCTAAGGAGGCCATGCCTGGGAGCTACTTCGGCCTGGTGCGGCGGCTGGTGGATGCGTGCCCGTGGGTTGAAGTCATCAAGCACTCCGCCTGTATTAAGGGTGCCCGTCGGGCCCTTGCCCGCGCAAAGGTGCACTGGGGCAAGATGGATGCCCAGAAGCTTGTGACAGACCCGCCACCAGAGGGCAAGGAGCATCGCACGCCCGAGATGTATTATAAGAGTGTGCTGAAGGGCGCTCGCACTATTGCGGGGGAGTGCTCCAAAGATGTAATTTTTTAGTAGACTCGCATTTTGTTATCCTGTGCGCTGAAAACTTAGTTCATATGCGCTAAGCAACACTTGTTAATTTAAAATATTACCTTCTGTGCGGCTGTTTATCAAATCTGAGAGATGGCAAGTCGTCGGCTTCAGCCCCCATGCCACGAGTGCTGGGGTGTTCAGGATAAACTTGAGCACTCTTGTTCCCATTTTTGGGTCCATCTAGGGAGGCGCTCAATGCAGCGAACAAGGCAACCGGACTTATAATGCTTGAACACTCTCACTTAGCCATAGAATTCTATAATTTTAAATTTCAGCGAAGCCCCTAGTCTTCGGAAGGCCGAATTTGGGGCGCTATCCACGCCTGGGTCGGACAAGATCCGGCTCCTCGCTCTAAGCGGCATAAGTCTTTAAGGACTCGCAAAAACCTCTCGAACAGTGACCGGCTCTCGCCTCATCATGACGGTCAGTTTTAGCTTTCTCCACTGAGGCGTTAACCCAGCTCAAATGGGGCGCAATCGCAGTGGTTCTCCTAGTGCTACCTTAGCCGATACAACGGAACGTAAGGTACCAAAGCATGGGAGCCGGGCAAACCCAACTATTGACCCAAGACATGATTCGGAGCCGATGCATATAATGCTATAAGTTCGGGGTGCCGTACTTGTGAAAGTGTTCGGACTTATCACACCATGATGCGGGAAACATAAGCCCCTGGTGTGTTTTAACCGTACCAAAGTGTACAGATGCGACATGTCGTAAATGAACATATGTATGAAAAAGAAATGCAATTATGAGCAAAAAGGTGCTGCATTGTTTTATTCAATAAGTGCTGCTATGAATGCAGAATGATACAAATAGTGCGATAAGCAAGGGATGGGACTGTTAAACATGTCCCCCTCTAGGGGTAGGCTGCGGATTGGTGTATAAAAATGCTCGTAATGGAGACCACCTGTATATTCGTTGTAGCCTTTATCCTTCCCTGGCTGTTGCATCGTGAGTTCGGCAGGTCTGCTGCCGGACGGGGCCTCTAACGAACGGAGTCCTGTGGGTAAAAAATAAAAGGTAAAAAGAAAAAAAAGAACGACACACTTGAGAGCCCCTGGTGTGGTTGAGCCGCAGTCTGGGCTTATCGTGGTCGTGCCCCTCTCCCCATGCCCATGGTATCTTCAGAGTGTAATGGTGTACGCGAAGGACCTGTTTTGACGTTTTGCAGGGGCTAGGGTTGGGGCCGCACTGCTACACGTGCTCGGAACGTGCCAGGTGGTCTTGTTGTAGGTTACTCCGGGTGCGCTTAGCTATGTCCGGCCGCTTAACGGCCGGACTCAAGAATTGCCTTAAGAGGCTGCATTGTACTTCTACCGCGAGAGCCGCTGTATGTTCCTCCGTTCAGAGAGAACGTTCAGTGTTTCCGTTGACCGTGATGACTCCTCGAGGGCCTGGCATCTTGAGCTTGAGGTATGCATAGTGCGGCACCGCGTTGAACTTTGCAAATGCGGTACGTTCGAGCAAGGCATGATAGCCGCTGCGGAACGGGACTATGTCAAAGATTAACTCCTCGCTTCGGAAGTTATACGGGGATCCGAAGACCACTTCCAGTGTAACTGAGCCTGTACAATTGGCTTCTACACCTGGTATGACACCTTTAAAGGTCGTCTTGGTAGGTTTAATCCTTGAGGGGTCTATGCCCATTTTGCGCACTGTATCCTGATAGAGCAGGTTCAGGCTGCTGCCGCCGTCCATCAAGACTCTGGTGAGGTGAAATCCATCGACGATTGGGTCTAAGACCAATGCGGCGAATCCGCCGTGGCGGATGCTGGTGGGGTGGTCCCTTCGGTCAAAAGTGATCGGGCAGGAGGACCATGGATTGAACTTCGGGGCGACTGGCTCCATCGCGTATACATCCCTGAGTGCACGCTTCCGCTCCCTTTTGGGTATGTGCGTTGCGTATATCATGTTCACCGTCCGCACCTGTGGGGGGAAACCCTTCTGTCCTCTATTGTTCGGCGGTCGGGTCTCTTCCTCCTCATTGCTAGCAGCCCCTTGTCATTGTTTTCGGCAATTAACTTGCCTGCCTGCTTGAATACCCAACAGTCCCTGTTGGTGTCGTTGGCTGGTTTTTCAGGGGTGCCATGTATCTGGCACGAGCGGTCGAGTATTCGGTCCAAATTGGACGGACCCAGAGTAGTTCTTTTGAATGGCTTTTTCCACTGACCGGGTTTAGAGCCTCTGAATCCGGCATTGACTGCCGTATCCTCACTATTGTCGCCGTTGATGCGGCGCTTGTTTTTGTTATGACGCGACCTGCCATTTCGGTCCTTGGAATCCGGACTGCCAGAATTTTTGCTGAGGTTGTTGCTACGTGCTAGCCAACTATCCTCACCCGCGTAGAAGCGGGTCATGAGTGATGTGAGGGCTGCCATGGATTTCGGCTTTTCCTGTCCCAGGTGCCGGGCAAGCCACTCGTCGCGGATGTTATGCTTGAAGGCCGCGAGGGCCTCCGCATCCGGACAGTCGACGATTTGGTTTTTCTTGGTTAAGAACCGTGTCCAGAATTGTCTGGCCGATTCGTTTGGCTGCTGAATTATGTGGCTTAGGTCATCAGCGTCTGGTGGTCGCACATATGTGCCTTGGAAGTTATCGAGGAATGCGGCTTCCAGGTCTTCCCAACTCCCAATTGACTCTGCTAGCAAGTTGTTAAGCCAATGCCGGGCTGGTCCTTTAAGCTTGAGGGGGAGATATTTGATGGCGTGAAGATCGTCACCGCGGGCCATGTGGATGTGAAGAAGATAGTCTTCGATCCAAACCGCGGGGTCTGTTGTGCCATCGTAAGATTCGATATTCACGGGTTTAAACCCTTCAGGGATTTGATGATCCATTACTTCATCTGTGAAGCATAGTGGGTGTGCGGCGCCTCTGTACTGGGCGATATCACGACGGAGCTCAAAAGAACTTTGTCTGCTTTGTTCGACCCGGCCGGACTTACTATGTCCGGCGCGACGGCTGTCGTCACGCACCGTAGGGCGCCCACGCGATTCGTAGATCGATCTTGATTGTCTTGCCTTATCCTCCAATATATCTCGCAAGTCCGGAGCGTTCCCCTGTGGCCTTGTTCTTTTCGAGCGATGCCGGGGTACGGGTCTAGTGAAGGGCCTAGAGGCCTCTCTGTCGCGACCACGGGGTGGTCGGTCAGCCGTATTGTCTCCTGGTGATGCGGGTTCATATGCTTCCTCCTCTAATCGGGGGAGCGGCTTGCGTTTAGGGTAGCTTTTGGAGGGGCGTTCGAGCTCATGCTCTTCGGCCGCGAGGACTTCAGTCCATCTGTCGGCTAGCAGATCTTGATCAGCTCTAAGCTGTTGCTGCTTTTTCTTGAGGTTGTTCGCCGTGGCCATAAGCCTGCGTTTAAAACGCTCTTGTTCGATGGGATCCTCAGGCACGACGAATTCATCATCGTCGAGGCTTGCCTCGTCTCTGGAGGGAGGCATATAATCCTCTACCTCTTCTTCTGCCGCTCTCTCATGAGGGCTGGCGTCTCCGTCCTCCTGCGCTGCATCTTGCTGGAGTGGGTTGTCTTCGGCACTGTCCGGTGTATTATTATCTCCGGTGCCGGAGTCTTCATTCTTGCTGTGGCGGGATTTAGAGCGGCGCCGCTGACGCCGGCGCTTGGGCTGCTTCTTGGAGGGGTCATCCTCCGCTGTTTCTTCGCCATTCCCATCCTTTGGGATATCCACCATGTATATGTCATATGATGAGGTGGCTTTCCAGTGCCCAGTAGGCGCTGGTTCTTGGTCGTCTCCGGCATCTTCGTCCATACCGTCGATGTCTTCGGAGTCGTAGTCTAGCATGTCGGTTAGATCGTCGACAGCGGCTACCAAGTGGGTGGTGGGTGGGCTTTGAATTTCTTCGTCGTCCGCATCCCAACCGTCCTGACCGCAGTCCGGCCAGGGCTCTCCTGATAACGAGAGATACTTTAGCGAACTCAAGATGTCGCCAAAAGGTGAGAGTTGAAAGATGTCTGCTGCGGTGAACTCCATGATCGGCGCCCAATCGGATTCGATCGGAGGGGGCGCGGGAGGTTCGGAGTTCGGCGAGGAGTCCGGCACCTCGGAGTCACGAGCTTTATGATGGACAAGGTCAGTGTTCGGATCTATCGCCATAGAGGTGGCAGCCCCCAAGGCGGTGCCTAGCCATCCGTCCTCGATCTGCGTAGCCGGCTCCGAATTGAAGATCGGAGCGGGTTCGAGTGCGGCCTCCAGGGTACTGTCCGGCTGCAGAGCTAAATCATGCTCGCCGTGACAGTGCGGCACGCTCGGCTGTGGCTCGAATCCATCGAAGATCAAGTCCCCGCGGATGTCCGCCGTGAAGTTTAAACTTCCAAATCTGACCTGACGGCCAGGGGCGTAGCCTTCGATCTGCTCCAGACGGCCAAGCGAATTGGCCCGCAGTGCGAAGCCGCCGAATACGAAGATCTGTCCGGGGAGAAAGGTCTCACCCTGGACTGCATCGTTGAAGATGGTCAAAGAAGCCATCGAGCCTATCGGTGACGATACAGAGGAACTCTCAACGAAAGCACCAATGTCGGTGTCAAAACCGGCGGATCTCGGGTAGGGGGTCCCGAAATGTGCGTCTAGGCGGATGGTAACAGGAGACAAGGGACACGATGTTTTACCCAGGTTCGGGCCCTCTTGATGGAGGTAAAACCCTACGTCCTGCATGATTAATATTGATGATGTGTGTTACAAGAGTAGATCTACCACGAGATCAAGGAGGCTAAACCCTAGAAGCTAGCCTATGGTATGATGGTTGTTCATCCTATGGACTAAAGCCATCCGGTTTATATAGACATCGGAGAGGGCTAGGGTTACACAGAGTCGGTTACAATGGTAGGAAATCTACATATCCGTATTGCCAAGCTTGCCTTCCACGCCAAGGAAAGTCCCATCCGAACACGGGACGAAGTCTTCAATCTTGTATCTTCATAGTCTTGGAGTCCGGCCGATGATGATAGTTCGGCTATCCGGACATCCCCTAGTCCGGAACTCCCTCAGTTGGTGAAACCACTAGTTTCAAGAAGGGCAAGGGCAAGAAGGGATACTTCATGAAACGGCAAATCAGCTGCTACTCCAGTGAAGAAACCCAAGGTTGAACCTAAACCCGAGACTAAGTGCTTCTGTAATAAGGGGAACAGCCACTGGAGCAGGATTACCCTAGATACTTGGTAGATGAGAAGGCTGGCAAGGTCGATTGAAGTATATTGGATATACATTATGTTAATGTGTACTTTACTAGTACTCCTAGTAGCACCAGGGTATTGGTCGGTTGCTAAGTGTTAGTAACTCAAAATAAAAGCTACAGAATAAACGGAGACTAGCTAAAGGTGAGCTGACGATATGTGTTGGAAGTGTTTCCAAGGTTGATGTGATCAAACATCGCACGCTCCCTCTACCATCAAGATTAGTATTAAACCTGAATAATTGTCATCTGGTGTTTGCGTTGAGCATAGACATGATTGGATTGTGTCTATTGCAATACGGTTATTCATTTAAGGAGAATAATGGTTACTCTGTTTATTTGAATAATACCTTCAATGGTATTGCACCTAAAAGGAATGGTTTATTGAATCTCGATCGTAGTGATACACATTTTCATGCCAAAAGATATAAGATAGTAATGATAGTACCACTTACTTGTGGCACTGCCATGTAAGTCATATTGGTGTAAAACGCATGAAGAAGCTCCATGTTGATGGATCTTTGGACTCACTCATTTTTGAAAAGTTTGAGACATGCGAACCATGTCTATTGGTGTATACGCATGAAGAAACTCCATGCAGATGGATCATTTGGACTCACTTGATTTTGAATCACTTGAGATATGCAAATCATACCACATGGGCAAGATGACTGAAAAGCCTCGGTTTCAGTAAGATGGAACAAGATAGCAACTTGTTGGAAGTAACACATTTTGATGTGTGCAGTCCAATGAGTGCTGAGGCATGCAGTGAATATCATTATGTTCTGACTTCACAGATGATTCGAGTTGATGTTGAGTATATTTACTTGATGAAACACAAGTCTAAATTATTGAATGGTTCAAGTAATTTCAGATTGAAGTTGAAGATCATCGTGACAAGAGGATAAAATGTCTATGATATGATCATAGAGATGGGTATCTAAGTTACGAGCTTTGGCACGCAATTAAGACATTGTGGAAATTGTTTCACAATTAATACCGCCTGGAACACCATAGTGTGATGGTGTGTCTGAACATCATAGTTGCACCCTATTGGATATGGTGTGTACCATGATGTCTCTTATCGAACTACTAATATCATTCATGGATTAGGCATTAGATACAGCCGCACTCATTTTAATAGGGCACCACGTAATTCCGTTGAGACGACACTGTTTGAACTATGGTTTGGAGAAACCTAAGTTGTCGTTTCTTAAAAGTTTGGGGCTGCGACGCTTATGTGAAAAAGTTTCAGGCTGATAAGCTCGAACTCAAAGCGGATAAAAATACATCTTCATAGGACACCCAAAAACAGTTGGGTATACCTCCTATCTTAGATCCGGAAGCAAAAGTAATTGTTTCTTGAATCGGGACCTTTCTCGAGGAAAGGTTTGTCTCGAGAATTGAGTGGGAGGATGGTGGAGACTTGATGAGGTTATTGAACGGTCACTTAAACAAGTGTGTAGCAGGGCACATGAAGTTGTTCCTATGGCGCCTACACCAATTGAAGTAGAAGCTTATGATAGTGATCATGAAGTTTCGGATCAAGTCACTACCGTACCTCGTAGGGTGACAAGGATGCTTACTACTTCAGAGTGGTACAGTAATCCTGTCTTGAAGGTCATGTTGCTAGACAAAAATGAATCTACGAGCTATGGAGAAGCGATGGTGGGCCCAAATTCTGACAAATGGTTAGAAACCATGAAATCCGAGATAGATCCATGTATCAGAACAAAGCATGGACTTTGGTGGACTTGCCCGATGATCGGCAAGCCATTGAGATAAATGGATCTTTAAGAAGAAGACAGACATGGACGGTAATGTCACCGTCTATGAAGCTCGACTTGTGGCGAAGAGTTTTTCACAAGTTCAAGGAGTTGACTACGATGAGATTTTCTCATCCGTAGCGATGCTTAAGTCAGTCGGAATCATGTTAGCATTAGCTGCATTTATGAAATCTGGCAGATGGATGTCAAAACGAGTTTCCTTACCGGTTTTCGTAAGGAAAGGTTGTATGTGATACAATCAGAAAGGTTTTGTCGATCCTAAGGATGCTAAAAGGTATGCTAGCTCCAGCGATCCTTCCATGGACTGGAGTAAGCATCTCGGAGTTGGAATATGCACTTTGATAAGATGATCAAAGATTTTGGGTTTATACAAAGTTTATGAGAAACTTGTATTTCCAAAGAAGTGAGTGGGAGCACTATAGAATTTCTGATGAGTATATGTTGTTGACATATTGTTGATCAGAAATGATGCAGAATTTCTGGAATGCATATAGGGTTATTTGAAAAGTGTTTTTCAATGGAAAACCTGGATTAAGCTACTTGAACATTGAGCATCAAGATCTATGAGGATAGATCAAAAACGCTAAATGGTACTTTCAAATGAGCACATACCTTGACATGATCTTGAAGGTGTTCAAGATGGATCAGTCAGAGAAGGAGTTCTTGCCTGAGTTGTAAGGTATGAAGTTAAGAGTTAAAGCTCGACCACGGCAAAAGAGAGAGAAAGGACGAATGTCATCCCCTATGCTTCAGACATAGGCTCTATAGTATGCTATACTGTGTACCGCACCGGAAGTGTGCCTTGCCATGAGTCAGTCAAGGGGTACAAGAATGATCTAGGAATGGATCATTGGACAGTGGTCAAAATTGTCCTTGGAGTAAATAAGGACATGTTTCTCGATTATGGAGGTGATAAAGAGTTCGGCGTAAAGGGTACGTCGATGCAAGCTTTAACACCTATCCGAATGACTCTGAGTAGCAAACCGGATACGTATAGTGGAGCAACCATTTGGAATAGCTCCAAGTGGAGCATGGAAGCAGCATTTACAATATGACATAGAGAATTGCGAAGTACATATGGATCTGAATATTGCAGACCCGTTGACTAAAAGTCTCTCACAAGCAAAACATGATCAAACCCCAGAACTCATTGAGACTTAATCACATGGTGATGTGAACTAGTTTAGGCACTAGTAAACTCTTTGGATGTTGGTCACATGGCGATGTGACCTATCAGTGTTAATCACATAGCGATGTGAACTAGATTATTGACTCTAGTGCAAGTGGGAGACTGTTGGAAATATGCCCTAGAGGCAATAATAAATTGGTTATTATTATATTTCCTTGTTCATGATAATCGTTTATTATCCATGCTATAATTGTATTGATAGGAAACTCAGATACATGTGTGGGTACATAGACAACACCATGTCCCTAGTAAGCCTCTAATTGACTAGCTCGTTGATCAATAGATGGTTATGGTTTCCTGACCATGGACATTGGATGTCGTTGATAACGGGATCACATCATTAGGAGAATGATGTGATGGACAAGACCCAACCCTAAGCCTAGCACAAAGATCGTAGTTCGTATGCTAAAGCTTTTCTAATGTCAAGTATCATTTCCTTAGACCATGAGATTGTGCAACTCCCGGATACCGTAGGAATGCTATGGGTGTACCAAACGTCACAACGTAACTGGGTGGCTATAAAGGTGCACTACAGGTATCTCCGAAAGTGTCTGTTGGGTTGGCAAGAATCAAGACTGGGATTTGTCACTCCGTGTAAACGGAGAGGTATCTCTGGGCCCACTCGGTAGGACATCATCATAATGTGCACAATGTGACCAAGGGGTTGATCACGGGATGATGTGTTACGGAACGAGTAAAGAGACTTGCCGGTAATGAGATTGAACAAGGTATCGGCATACCGACGATCGAATCTCGGGCAAGTACAATACCGCTAGACAAAGGGAATTGTATACGGGATCGATTGAGTCCTTGACATCGTGGTTCATCCGATGAGATCATCGTGGAACATGTGGGAGCCAACATGGGTATCCAGATCCCGCTGTTGGTTATTGACCGGAGAACGTCTCGGTCATGTCTGCATGGTTCCCGAACCCGTAGGGTCTACACACTTAAGGTTCGATGACACTAGGGTTATAAAGGAAGTTTGTATGTGGTTTGGAGTCCCGGATGAGATCCCAGACGTCACGAGGAGTTCCGGAATGGTCCGGAGGTAAAGATTTATATATGGGAAGTCATGTTTTGGTCACCGGAAAAGTTTCGGGTTTTATCAGTAACGTACCGGGACCACCGGGAGGGTCCCGGAGGTCCACCAAGTGGGGCCACCGGCCCCAGGGGGCTGCATGGGCCAAGTGTGGGAGGGGACTAGCCCCAGGTGGGCTGGTGCGCCCCCCCCACCAAGGCCCAAGGCGCCTAGGGCTTGGGGGAAACCCTAAAGGGGGGCGCCCCCTTGCCTTGGGGGGCAAGGCAACCCCCCTGGCCGCCGCCCCCTCCTCAGATTGGATCTGAGGGGGCCGGCCCCCCTCTCCCTTGCCCCTATATATATGGGGGGGGGGTGGGACGGCAGCCGCACCCAAGTTTTGGCGCTGCCCTCCCCCTCTCCCAAGTACTCCTCCTCTCCCATGGTGCTTGGCGAAGCCCTGCAGGATTGCCACGCTCCTCCACCACCACCACGCCGTTGTGCTGCTGCTGGACGGAGTCTTCCTCAACCTCTCCCTCTCTCCTTGCTGGATCAAGGCATGGGAGATGTCACCGGGCTGTACGTGTGTTGAACACGAAGGTGCCATCTGTTCGGCACTAGGATCTCCGGTGATTTGGATCACGACGAGTACGACTCCTTCAACCCCGTTCTCTTGAACGCTTCCGCTTAGCGATCTACAAGGGTATGTAGATGCACTCTCCTTCCCCTCATTGCTGGTTTCCCCATAGATAGATCTTGGTGACACGTAGGAAAATTTTGAATTTCTGGTACGTTCCCCAACAGCTCGACCATGGCTGGAATCCGTCGAAGATCAAGTCCCCGCGGATGTCGGCCATGTAATTTAAGCTTCCAAACTTGACCTGATGGCCAGGGGCATAGCTTTCAATCTGCTCCAAATGGCCAAGCGAGTTGGCCCGCAGTGCGAAGCCGCCGAATAAGAAGATCTGTCCGGGGAGAAAGGTCTCACCCTGGACCGCGTCGTGGTTGATGATCGAAGAAGCCATCGGGCCTAAAGGTGACGACACAGAGGAACTCTCAATGAAAGCACCAATGTCGGTGTCAAAACCGGTGGATCTCGGGTAGGGGGTCCCGAACTGTGCGTCTAGGCGGATGGTAACAGGAGACAAGGGACACGATGTTTTTACCCAGGTTCGGGCCCTCTCGATGGAGGTAAAACCCTACTCCTACTTGATTAATATTGATGATATGGGTAGTACAAGAGTGGATCTACCACGAGATGAGAGAGGCTAAACCCTAGAAGCTAGCCTATGGTATGATTGTTGTTCGTCCTACGGACTAAAACTCTCCGGTTTATATAGACACCGGAGAGGGCTAGGGTTACACAGAGTCGGTTACAATGGAAGGAGATCTTCATATCGTATCGCCAAGATTGCCTTCCACGCCAAGGAAAGTCCCATCCGGACACGGGACGGAGTCTTCAATCTTGTATCTTCATAGTCCGGGAGTCCGGCCAAAGGTCATAGTCCGGCCATCCGGACACCCCTTAATCCAGGACACCCTCAGCAACTACGAAGCTTCATGGAAATTTGCTCTACCTTGCTGGTTTTAATTAGCAACGACATGGACCAATAGCATGGAGCGACTAAGACACAATCAGAAATTGGTGAGCAAACAGTGCATCTGCCAACGTGGCATAGGCGAGGAGGTGCCATTGCCCGACAGCTTATTGTGCTTGATATATATGATGCCACACAATCCTGAATACTCCTTTTGGTCCACCTCTCATTTTCATTAGATAAGTTAATCGAGAAACTCTTAATGAAAGCAATTAAAAAAGCAACCAGAATATGTCCCACATAGCAATTGGAACATGCCCCCACATATTTCTACAATCCGGCCACATGAATATACATGAACATTGTTCATTTCAGTTTTAGTGCCGACCAGTATTCCAAGTTTCTTGACCTTGCTGCAGTCAGAAAAAGTACTTGACCAACTTCTTGAAGATGATGCACACCTTCTCCATATTTCCCAATGTAATGGACGTCTTCTCTGCCAAATTTCCCGCCCCCTCAACCTTCTCTCTGAAGTTGTATGCTTTTACCTTTGCATAGATCAGATTCCCCTTCTCAGACAACCTGTATGTCTTCTCAACCTTCTTACATTCCACCACAAGCCACATGCCCTTATCCAACATGAATGTATGTGCTTTCATCCCCTTCGCTGGCAGGTTGCGCACTTTACCTGCATCGTGACATTCCACCACAAGCCACACTCCCTTTTTCAACATGAATGAACATGCTTTCATCCCCTTCTCTGTTAGGTTTTACACTTCTACTGCGCTGCGACATTCCACCACCAGCATCTTGCATTTCACTAGCAACTCCACTCCTATGTGGCATATGGACCTCATACCTCCTTCCAATACATGCATCCGTAATTTTTCTAACATGTTGATTCTTACCTTTGTCTGCATTTTGATTGCTAGATACATTGCCCCTTTCCTTGCACTCTCCACCACCATTAACCACATATTGGAGTTTTTAGTACTTGAGGGGATGGCTCTGTAGCTGAAGGAGGCCTGGTTGCTGACAATACTGCATTGCAGGTGGGGGCGCTCGTTTCCTTCCAGGCCCATCGCCGTCCAGGGCCATTTTAAACTAGTTGTGGAAAATACATATTTTTATAATAAAATTTTATACTTATTTAAACTAGTTGTATGGTGCTATAAATTTAATTCGTACAATTTTCTATTACTTAGCTAGTATAGTTAACAACATAATTTTTGCTTAATAATACTAATGTCGTTCTCTATTTGTTATGCAGTTTTAACATATGTCAATAAATTTATCTCTCTAAAATTTAAATTATATGATATAACAAAAAATACAATGAATCAATTCTCAAAAATTGTATTAACTATGTGTGTGTATGTGTGTTTCATATATATTGATATCATTAAATATCATGAAAGAGATTTATAAAGCATACAATCTAACAAAAATATTATAGTGGTCTCTAGTGTATTATTAGGTAAGCTTATATAAACTTCTAGGGTATGTCAAATGTGTCTTGCAGTTTGCGTTCATTAATAAATTAACAACATGTGCATGATTTGTACTTGTACTTCGAATAACACAAATATTGTAATCATCAAACAACATAAAAAATTGTAGACTACTTTTGCACACATATGATTTGATACTTTATATGCTCATTTGGAATGTTATAGTTTAGTTTGATGTGTACTAGAACTTCCGCTAGTTTCTCAAATAAAAATTTGTGAATTAATTTAAACATAGAAATGTAGTTAACATATATTTTGTTGTGCAAACTGAGCCTTGTGGTGGAACCAACCTGCCAGTGTGTCAATCCTACACCTAGCACTAGTGCTTGCATTTTCCTGTATTTATTTCAGAATTTCTAGTAATGTTCGTTCAGCGAGGGGAGACATTTCCATTGACTACGAGGCACCTGTAGTGACTTCGACAACCTCAAGATGATGTATCGGCTTAGTATCTCGAAGGTGCTCATAGGGTAGAGATGCGTGTGTATGTTCATAAGGATGAGTGTTTGTGAGCATCTCTTATTGTACTATGTTAAAAACATATATTTCAAATGTATGGCAATCAGTGAGAGACCATCGGCCAAATTAAGTTTAGCTTCACCTATTAGATTGGTTTGTTCCCACATAGTATACACTATGGGCGTGTTTAGTTTCCTGGGTTGCACCTGGCTCACACCCACCGTGCAATTTCTGAATGTTTGATATCCTGCATGACAAATTGGGCCTAGCCCGACAGATGCAAAATGAGGCTCCCAGTCAGGCTGAGGGGAAATGCAAGTTTCGGCCGTTTCCCCGAGCCCACATCCGCACAGCACCCGCGCGTGCCAAAGCGGCTATGTGCTCTCTCCCAATCGGCTCACACCCTCTCATTTGTGCTGCTCGCCTTGCTCCTCTCCTCTCTCATGTGGCACTGGATCTCGTTGCCCCGTCGCCTCTATGCACGTCACCGACGCACCTCCTTGCTGTTACACATGTAGACCTCTCCTCCCCTCCTCTCCCACCTGTCCCCATCCATCTCGAATCCCCTCCATCCCCGTTTCTTTGCTGCCGTGTTGCTTCTTCTGCAGATGTAGATGGGTGAGCGGATGGATCGGCAGCCTCCTCTGGCCATGGACGAGAATGAAGGCGAGGTGAGGATCAGAGATGTTCGCCGAGCGTTGCGTGTGGATAGATCCCAACACTCCTCATCCCAACGCCCCATATGGATTAGAGATATATAAGCTGAGATATATCCCCAACCTCCTTTCCCCCTAAGGATTTGAGATGGTTTGACTATAGTATGGACTGATTGTGTGGATTTTAATGGAGTATCGATGCTCTTTTTCCATGTGAGCCAGATCGTGTGGAGTATCAATGCTTGTTTGTTAAACTGTCATACACACTCTTATTGGACTTTTATTGTACTGGGTAATTATTTGTGTGCACTGATGACCCACAAGTATAGGGGATCTATCATAGTCCTTTCGATAAGTAAATGTGTCGAACCTAACGAGGAGCAGAAGGAAATGACAAGCGGTTTTCAGCAAGGTATCCTCTGCAAGCACTGAAATTATCGGTAACAGATAGTTGTGTGATAAGATAATTTGTAACGGGTAACAAGTAACAAAAGTAAACAAGGTGCAGCAAGGTGGCCCAATCCTTTTTGTAGCAAAGGACAAGCATGGACGAACCCTTATATAAAGCAAAGCGCTCCCAAGGACACATGGGAATTGTTGTCAAGTTGGTTTTCATCATGCTCATATGATTCACGTTTGTTAGTTTGATAATTTGATATGTGGGTGGACCGGTGCTTGGGTGCTACCCTTCCTTGGACAAGCCTCTTACTTATGATTAACCCCTCTCGCAAGCATCTGCAACTACGAAAGAAGAATTCAGGTAAACCTAACCATATCATGAAACATATGGATCCAAATCAGCTCCTAACGAAGCAACATATAAACTAGGGTTTAAGCTTCTATCACTCTAGCAACCCATCATCTACTTATTACTTCCCAATGCCTTCCCCTAGGCCCAAACAATGGTGAAGTGTCATGTAGTCGACGTTCACATAACACCACTAGAGGAAAGACAACATACATCTCATCAAAATATCGAACAAATACCAAATTCACATGATTACTTATAACAAGACTTCTCCCATGTCCTCAGGAACAAACGTAACTACTCACAAAGCATATTCATGTTCATAATTAGAGGAGTATTAATTATCATTAAGGATCTGAACATATGATCTTCCACCGAATAAACCAACTAGCATCAACTATAAGGAGTAATCAACACTACTAGCAACCCACGGGTACCAATCTGAGGTTTTGAGACAAAGATCGGATACAAGAGATGAACTAGGGTTTGAGAGGAGATGGTGTTGGTGAAGATGTTGATGGAGATTGACCCCCTCTTGATGAGAGGATCGATGGTGATGATGATGGCTTCGGTTTCCCCCTCCCGGAGGGAAGTTTCCCCGATAGAATAGCTCCGCCAGAACCCTAGATGGGTTCTGCCCAGGTTCCACCTCGAGACGGCGGTGCTGCATCCCGAAAGCTTCCTTCTTTTTTTTCCAGGTCAAAACACACCATATAGCAGAATATGGGCGTCGGGGGCCTGCCAGGGGGCCCACAAGGATGGGGGGCGCGCCCTCCACCCTTGTGGCTGGTAGGTGCCCCCCCTCTGGTGCTTTCTTTGTCCAATATTTTTTATATATTCCAAAAATATTCTCCGTGAAGTTTCAGGACTTTTGGAGTTGTGCAGAATAGGTCTCTAATATTTGCTCCTTTTCCAGTCTAGAATTCCAACTGCCGGCATTCTCCCTCTTCATGTAAACCTTGTAAAATAAGAGAGAATAGGCATAAGTATTGTGATATAATGTGTAATAACAGCCCATAATGCAATAAATATCAATATAAAAGCATGATGCAAAATGGACGTATCATGCACTCATGATTATGGTTCATTGCTTTTGCTAATATGTAGACATGTGATTTTTTGAAATTCAACCATCTCTGCCATTTTGAAGACATGTGATTATATTTGACCCTATTTTTTTACTTCAAGCAGCTATCACCAAAACAACCTTCCAATTGTTTTTACATACATGTACAAGCACCTTGAATCAACATATATGCAAACTATCAAACAACATTGGTTGTTTAGCATCTCTATCTAATACAATCCAAAATGCAATATACAAAACAAAATCTGAGCTTAGCCTTCTCCATATCATGCAGCCAACTAAACACACTCCTCTACTTGTTCTTGCATCTGCTCAACCAGGCTAGGCTCAGCCAAGCTCCTTCATGCGATGCAGGCTAGACCCCGCCTAGGGAACCAAACTCACCCTATTAGTATGTGTTGTGAATTTGCCCCCATGAGAATTTAATCTTGTCTTATATATTGAATTGTCTTCCTGATATAATATATGATAATATGATCATTACTATAATACTTTAGTATTTTGGGGACATGATGCTCTCGATGCCCAGGGTGGTTTACCTTTTTGCCCGGCCTATGGACCGGCCTTGTCACCTTCCAAAGGCCGCCAGGAGCAGCGAGCCTGAAGGTTGTCATTGCGGTGGCCAGGTCGCCGATTACAACTCGCTCCGGACTCCCGTAGCTGCTCCATGTCCTGAGAACGCAAGCAAAACCCCAGCCGGAAATGGCCCCCCTTAACCCTAGCCTTTGTAGTAGGAATAGGGAGCGCCTCACATGAGATGAGCATGGGAGGAGGGCAATTGGGGCGGTTAAAGACCATTTCACCTTGTGTGAGCCCAAGTGTTTTTATCTACTTTTCAAAAGTTATTAAGAATAAACATGATTTCATAAATGTATTAAAAAATGTTCCACCTCACCTGACTGATAATTGATCATGTATCGACCACTTGGGCAACTCTCTCCCATGCGCTGACTCAACAGGTTTTGCAGCACATGCTATGTTGCAAAGACCTGAAGCCCAGTACAGGGTTTGTTACGGTCCGAGTAGGTGAGGCCGCTGTCAGGTTATCGACTAATTCGTCATCTTTTTCCACCTCGGTTCACCTTCGTCCGTCGTTGAATATGTCGTCTTTCATCTCTGTTCGGCCACTCCGTCCACGCCTACAAGACCACGCGAGGCCCTCCTTTGTCTCCCCCGCTTCTTTAATCGATCCCTACTCTAGCAATGTTATCCCACTTGAAGCCCAAGCTCTTGGCTATGGCCTCCATGGCCATAGAGGCCAAGCACGGCAGGCCTTCCCTAGCTCACGGCATCCCACATGACCTTGCACCCTACAATCGCACAACCAGTGCCACACCCCATGCCGCTCTAGCCAGCGACTCCCGACTGTAGCGAAGGGTGTGTTTGATTTTGTTTCTGCAACAGAGGTTATGTTTCAAGAAGGGAAAATAGTTTGGGGTGATTGCAACAAGCCTCTTTTTGCGTAGGCCAAGTGCAACACTATGTTTGTTGCAAAGGGGGCAACAACGAAGATTAGTTTCTGCGGCGCGACATTACATGGTAGCTCGGCGGTTCCGGCTGCGGCGACGACCGGCTTTCCGATGTTGGCTCGCTTGCAGGTGGACCATATTGGCCTTCACCTTCTCCCTCGTCACACATGTATTGCCTTAGCCAGAGGGCTGGTCCTCTCCCAGTCGTTGTCCACCATTTAGGGACAATCCCGCCGCTAGGAGGGCCACAGAGTCATCCTTGCCTCCCATCGGTTGGTGGTGTGCCACCGGGCAGCTCATCCTTTGCCCAGGAGGGGTAGGGCGGGGCGGTGGCGGCCAGATCTGACTGGCCTAGGGGGGCTTGGGGCCGCCCAGGGGTGGGAAAGGAGGGTCCATTCTGGTCATCTCTCTTTATTCATCGTAGCTGCGTGTCTCGGGTCGGGTGGTGTCTGAGTCTTGGATACTAGGGCGGTGGCCTTGGTGGTGGTAGCCATGGTGCTTGTGGGTGGAGCTCGCGGCTCGGGTGTGGACTAGCTGCCATGGTCGTGTGGGCGGTGTGATGGTTAGTGTGCGATGGACAATGGCAGTGGTGTGGCGTGTGGTGGCTTGGTGTACTACGTTTGGGAGATGTCGAGGGCTTGCCGGGGTGAAAATATGGCCCTGCCAGGTCGACAACGGCGCCACCTTTGGTGTCTACCCTTCTTGAAGGCGTCCTCGTGGCTCTTCTCTATCTCCCTGTTGCTCCGGGGGGAACCCTAATCCCTGGATCAGGCAGCACCACGATATCATATCCTGTTTGAAGGCGTCGTCTAGGAGCTCCCGTTTCGTCATTCACGGCTTCTCTCGTAGATGTTTCTATCACTGTTGTATCTTGCCTTGAGTGCTGCGCTGTGGTACCGAATGGGGTGTGTTGAGTTGTATGTTGATTGGTCACTGCTCCACCACTGCGGCCCGCCATCGACGCTGAGCATCCGCCTCCACTACCATCGGTGCCTGCATCCCGCCGAGCTCTGAGCTGACGCCGCCGCCGCCGAAGCTTCTCCAAATGCCGTCACCAAAGCGCCTTTACGCACCACCGCGGAAGCACCTCCATGCGCCGCCACTGCATCCCAACACCGTCGTGGCTGGAACCCGCGCCCATCGTGGCCTCACTCCGCCACAGCAAAGTGCCAAGGACTACGGGCCTGGTGGGGCATCTAGCTGCCTCACTAGTCCCTGGTGCGAGCGCGTCCACACGGCTAGAGATTCCGCTGGCCTTTGAGTTGAGGCGAGGACAACCATGGACGATGGTGGTCATCAATGACGTCTTGCCTCATGGCGGCATCCAGGCTCCCGGCAACAGCGATAGCGGGTGTTCCTATTGATCAATTGTGTGTCGTAGCCGTGCAGTCATTATTGAATACATGTGGTGGTGGCCATCGGCTGCCAGTCTTTCTTCGTGGAGTTCATGGAGTCTGACGATACGAAGCGAGAAATATGATGAACCAAGTGTGCCCTCGTATATGGGAATATATCCAAATGTATTATTTATTAATAATACCCGGTATTGCCCAATAAACTCTGGAACCCTTCCACCGAGGTGCTGACCCCGAAATGCTTCCAATTCCTCTCGAAACAATTTTGAATATTAATAAAACAATTTCACAAATAAATCCTTGATACTCTCGTCCTACTAACACTCACCAGATCGTGATTACCTTAAACTTGTGACCTTGTAGGTTCTGTAAAACATAGACATGAACGAAACTCCTTCGTTCAATGACCAATAACGGAATCATGGACATCCATATGAATCCCTATGATTACACGAATGACATTCAAGTGAACCTTTCGTTATCGTGTGATTTACCTTTGCTTCGTGATACTTTACAATAACTCGAGGTGAGATATATGGGTATTCTCTTGAGTCATACACATGCTCACTATACCGGTCTCGTTGTTACCGGTTTTGTTCTTCTTTCTCGTTGACGTGTTCCGGCATCCCCATGACATTGTCACCTATGTCTGGCCAGACAATAATGGATGTCGTCAGATCGAGAGGGCCTTAATAATATCTCTCCATTGTCCGGGGAGGAAATTCCACTCTCGAGTTATCTAGTCCCATTTCAAACTTTTCGATGCACCTCTAAGTTGTCATTATGATCACCTAGTTACAGATGATGTTTGAGCAATCCCAAAGTGCATCGTACGGCAAGAAGTGACTATGATGCTCTCATGGTCTAACAACTAAAACACAAGTTAACACTCTGTGTTATAACAATTGACTTATGATGATATTGTCTCAAAGTATAACAAACAAGTTTAGGTCATTTTGATATGATAATTCTTCTAACGTCATACTCTCAATGTTGTTTTGGGACTATCGTTACACTTAACAATATCGTAAGATCTCGAAACGTGATCACCAACAACACTTGAGCTAGTCTTAGAGACGAGACTAGGAATCTTATTTTACTGTTTATCATTCCACACGTGCATATGAGTTTTTCACTGAATCACATATTCCATGATTATAACAGTTATAGCATAAAATAAAAACTATTAATTATGAACAAAGAAATATAATAATACAACATTATTGCCTCTAGGGCATATTTCCAACAACACCTTTGAGCCTAGGGCGAGGGAAGGGATCCCCTTTGACGTTTGCGAAGGCAGGTGTCTAGACATCTCTAGCCCCTGGTTTCAGTCTTGTGCTCGACTCCTTCAGGCGGTTTGTTGATCCTTGAGGCTTTATCCGAAGCCGTTTTAGGTGCCTTTGAGCAGAGGGCTTCTACTCAACTAGCTGTTCTATCTATGTAATTCTTTGTTTGCTGGTTGTGTGTAGCTTTCTAAATTTTCCTAACAGCTCCCTTATACCTTTCGGTCATTGTAGTTTGGTGGCCTAGTTCTTGTACTCCTGGCTGGTTGATGGCTTTATTAATTCAAAGTCGAGCTCTTCTTGAGCCTTCGTTCTAAAAAAAGAACAGGCTATATAAGATATCTTATTTAAGGTAGAGCATTCATCATAAATAGAGGGAAATACTAGCTCATTATATAAACTTGAAAGTAAAATACATACACATTTCCTCACCAGTACACACATGCAAATGCAGCAACATACAATTTACTCAGCTTAAACACCGATGTCAAGGAGAAGATGAACACAAATTGAAGTGAAAAAGGAACTCTCCATAGAAGTGATCTATGTCTGAGAGGAAGGAAACCCTAGATGGGGAAACAAAACTATATATATATATCTATATCTATACCTACCTACTAATAATAAAGCAAGTTGTGTTTCTCCTATTTTTGCATATATTCGTCATCGATTTTTTTCTAACCAAGGTGGTACTAAATTTTTGTGCGTCCATCTCCATGATTTAAATGTGGGTTGCACGCACTACGGCCCAGCGAAGCCAGCCCACTTATTTATCTGCCCACGCAGTTAGGAAACTCTTTGCCGCACGGCGCGGCAAATAATCGGTGCTTCGCAAAAGGCGCCCAAGACAAGGCCGACCCTTTCGTTTTTTCTGTGTTATGTTTCTATTTTCTCTTTTTCTGTTTCTTCTCTTTTTCATTCTTGTTTCTTTCTCCTTTTTCTCTTCCAAATTTATTTTTATTTTTTTCCCTTTTTTGGTCAATTCAAAATTTTCAAAATAAGGATTTCATTTTTTGTTCAAATTTTCAAAAAAACTCAGAATTCCAAAATTGCGTTCCAGATTTGAAAAATGTTTGGGACTTTAATTTTTTTTCCTCTCAAAATTTATTCAAAAAGCAAAAAAATGTTTGCATTTTCCATTCAAATTCATGTGTTACAAATTCAAAATAATGTTCATGTTTAAAAGTACACATTTTCTAAAATTGTTCTAAATGTTCAAAACATATTCCTGTTTGAAGAAATTATTCAAAAATTTAAAAAATTGTGTTCTCATAAAAGTTTCATGTTTTCAAGAAATCTTTGTAAATTTTAAAAATGATCTTGTTCAAATTTTGTTCATGTTTTTCAAAAGATATTCAGAATTTTACAAAGAAAATGCAATTTTAAAAATTGTTCATGTTTGCAAGAATATCCGGCAATTCATAATTATTATTTGTTTGAATAGTTCAGAAAAATCATAATTTTTTTTGAATCTAATGCTGCAGTATGTTCTTAAATATCTGCGCTGGCGACTGGTTAGCATTACGTGTTTGATCTAGTGGCTAACAACACATGGTTGGTTCTTCGAGGTCTTGAGTTCAATCATTCAACATGTCGTCTTTGTGGAAATTTATTCGCGTCTTACAAACGCCTTTCAGTGGGATGGCCGAGACGCGAACTGTTGTGCGTCCCACATGCTATTTGATTTTTTTTTAGACATCCACGCACTATTTGATGCAACTAGCATCATATAGTAGCTTCCATGCAGCTGGCCCAAGAAAAAGTAAAAATATATGTATAGAGTTTGTTCCATCTGTTCCGCACGTAGTTCCCGAATTTGTTTTTTTGTCCCCTGGGTGGATCGAATTGGGCCTATCACACATTTCTTTTTCTGTCGGATGGACGAAACAACAAAAAATTTAAGATGCTTTACAAACACAGGTCCTTCAGTGCCTTTCGGTGGGATGGCCCAGACGCGAACTATTGTGCGTCCCACGCGCTATTTGAATTTTTTTTAGACATCCATGCGCTATTTGATGCAACTAGCATCATATATTAGCTCCCATGCAGCTGGCCCAAGAAAAAGTAAAAATATACGTATAGAGTTTGTTCCATTTGTTCCGCACGTAGTTCCCGAATTTATTTTGTTTGTCCCCTGGGTGGATCGAATTGGGCCTACTACACATTTCTTTTTATGTCGAATGGACGAACAACAACAAATTTAAGGCGCGAGGGGATTGAACTATGGGCATTCCCTATTGTGCCGATGGACAAAACCAACTCAACTATCTCGCAATTATGATAGGAATAGTTCCACCTTGAAGCTTTATACTAAATCACACCAGTTTTTATGTGTTCCTAGGTTGTCTGAAAGTAAGGAAGTTGTCTCAAGAATCATGAGCAAAACGAGAGACTATAAAGTATTGCCGGTGATAGTTTGCACGTGCCAATAAAAGATAATATGTTGGTTGGCTATAATTGAAAGAAATTGCGGGCACGCGCCAAAAAAGAGAATATGATGGTTCATCTTAATTTAAAAAATTGTGGGCACGTGAGCATTATAATAATCAAAGAGAATAAACCATGACAAAGAAGGGACATTCATGCCTGGTTATGCGCTGATTATGCTAATAAAATGAGATTTATGCGCTGCAATTGATAATTCATCCGGTTACATTGTCGTCGAAGAGGTGGTCAAAGCAACCGTGCCCCGAAGGTCACCATGCAGCAATCAAATAAGGAGTCAGCCACAATCCTAAGGCGGAGGTGGACCCAGAAGAAAAAAACATGAGTTAGGTGGTCGCCGCCACACCGACCAATCCCACCACTATCAAGACCTCAGGCGCCAAACATGACCCGTGAGAAGACGGGAGCTCAACGCTCCGTCGCCCACCGCTGTGGAGACCGTTTTTGGTGCACACATCAATTATTTCTCCTGTTGCTTCTCGCAAAAAAAATATCTCTCTCGTTGTAACGCATGGACATATGTGCTAGTATATCATAAAGATCATAGTATAAGTCACATAGAAAATCGACATGGCAAAACTTAAAAGACAGCGAAACGCTAGCCTTTGCATAAAGGAATAGCAGACAAAAAAGAAAATTACAATCAAGATCGAAGAATCTCCTATGTTTAATACCAACGCCGACCACCTGCCTCTGACACAACCACAACAGCTACCAAAGGAAAAAAGAATGATAGATAACCTTCTCACCCGAGCTTGACGCTGCTCTACCACTAATTGCAACTTTACGAACCTCCAAGGTGGCTCACCAAAGGCGAAGCCATTGCCCTTGAACGAATCAAACCAGGGCAACACTCTAGACACGCCTTCAAATTACAGATTTGGCACCCCCCACACAACTAAGACACTAGAGGAGCAAACCATATGTGCCAGTCATCAACCACGAACCGAGCACACAATCCGCTTTCCAAAAGTCATTGATGCAGACCATCATCTGCATCCGCTCCTTCACTACCTCCCAAGATCTGGGTCGACGCGGGAGCAGACGTCATCGCAACGGCAGAGCCCGAGAATACAAGTCATCACAAGGATGTCATCGTCGCCACCACAACATCCCCGCTTGAACACGCTAGTTCTCAAATCCATCCCTGATGATATAGAGTTGATCGCCTCGTCGCGAGAGGAATTGAAGCTTCTTTATTCTGTGTTGTTGTCGTTGCCGCCGAAGCCTAAGCTACTAGAGGCCTAAAGCCTAAAGCTGCCTAATCCACACGTGCGGAATCTGATGACCCTCTCACCACCGATGACAGAAAAGTCGTCAGCAGAGGGGAGCGCCTCGCTCCGGAGAGAAAAACACTTCATGGGGAAACAAAACTCAATCCCTGCGTTTTCCCCTTTTCTGTTGATTTCGAACTCCCGGCTTGTTAAAGAGCAGTGCCTTAAAAAACTAGGAAAAAGGAGAAATAGAAAAAAGCTGCAATTTATATCCATAGAAAAGAAAAT
>NC_041389.1:472371674-472389763 GCF_002162155.2 Triticum dicoccoides | reverse complement strand
GACCTCGCCGCCACATTTGCCTGCGATGTCCCTCGTCCGGATCGTGCCTGCGAATGCAGGTCCCTACGTCGTGGCGCCGCGGGCCACCGTCGTCCGCTTCATCACCTTGCGCTCGACCGTCGCGCGCCCCGGCCTCGCAGGTAACTCCGCCTCCCCCCTCCCCCTCTCCTCCTCCATCTGTCGAGGTCCATCCACCCTCCCCTCATAGTTCCCCTTCCTCTCTCGCTCACGCAGCAAGAGGGATGCGGGTTACGCGTCGTCTCCCCTCGCGGTGTGCACCCGAGGCGCCGCCGCCTCCGCCCGACGTGCTGCCACCTCCGCTCGACGCCTCGCTGCCGCCACCGCCCGACGCCTCGCTGCCACCTCCGCCCGACGCCAAGGAATCGTCAAGATTGTTCACAGGGTTTGCGAAGGCGTGGGGCGAAGTGAAAAGGAATTGCTTGTACCTTACTATCATGCTAGTCTGTATCGGGGTTGGTTGTTTGGCCACAAAGGAGAACCCACAGGCTGTTTATTTGGTCACCATGTGCGACAAGGTTGAGAAGCTGTACAAGTTGCTCTCTCGCTTGGTTCCTGTTTTCACTGCGATTCTTAAGTGCTTCAAGTGAGAACTGAGAAGGAGGTCGAGATGTAGTATGAGTTTTGTGAGGTTGTTTCAACCTTTGGCCAAACTAGTTAGCGGGATAAACTTGAGATGCATTTCCTCTGGCTCCTCAAAAAGACAGTCCTTCAGAGATCTGTGAGTGTTTTCATGTGAAGGGAATATTAAAGAAGATTAGACTGCCTTGCTCGCATCTGGGTGCTCACGCACTGAAATTTGTTAAGCTTGTCCAGCTTCTATGGTCCATTCATTAGTGGTAGCCATTTGTGCTCCCGAGCACAGTTTGTTGACTCTTTACTTGGTTTGGTGATGGTTGGCTGTTTAAATTTTGGTTCTAGATGGCTGATGCTTCGCGTGTGGCTGGGCGGCGTGGTCGCAAGCGCCCTTGTATTTATTTTTCTGCCCAGCTGTTTTTTTCCTTTCCCTCAGCCTCTATTGCCAAGATGCATAACCAAAATGTGTCTCAGTTTACCCTGATATATGTTAAAGGGAAAGAGACTACACAAGCTACATGCATTTCTTACTCACAACTGTACTTTTACATGTGCACTATTAACTTCCCTTCATTTGTTTTAATAGTAGGCTTACTGGAAACACTTCACATTCATTTACATTTCGCCTGAAGATAACATGATAGGATGGTCTAGAAGGTTATAGTTATATGTGCTATGACCTTATGACTACCTAATGTAACTGATTGCATTTTATGATTCTCTAATTTGCTGCTTTTTCTGATGTGATGAAAACAACAGAGTTTTAAGGAAAATAAACCTTGCTGATTTCTTTCTCTAGGATTGTCATCCCAAGCACATGGCAGATACCTTATGTGCCGAGCGATGGCCATTAAGTTGATATCATTAATTTGGGATGAGTGGATTTCTGTTCCATCAACCTGTCACACTTTACAACGACATGTGAGTCCGTCTGTCCCTGATCTTTTCATCCGCTCTACACTTTGATTGCACATTTTCATCTCTATTTGATCAAATCAACTGTACTTCCTTTAATCCGGCAAAAGATTATTTGAGATGCAATTCAAATAATTACTCCTTTATTATGTCTGATGCATTATTGTATAGTTAGCTCAATTATGGCTTTGTGGGTTGTTAAATCCAAGTACCAGAATTTAACCAGATATGTGAGGCCTCTCATACAATGGTTGGATACTTGCTACTATTATTTTTACTAATTGTGGTGAGTATTATGGTCTTGCCATTGACCGGTAATATATCCACCTAGCGGTGATACTGATATATATGATCAACCATTTTCCTATCTAATGTGTTTGCTTCCTTTGTGCCTAATCGGTTACCTGTTGACATTCTTTATAAATACACAGTTGAAGAAAGATATGACTTAAGTTTTCTGTGACAAATTCAGCTGCTTGTCTTTAAAAGAGACAACCCGTCAGATGTACTACAAGATAACATGATGTGTTTGTATCATACCTTTTTTTTGTGGTAAACATGATGTTTTTGTAGCTGAGTTCCTTCTTACAAACTGTGAATTATGCTACCCTTTTTGGTTATATCCTGTTGCTGCTCATTATGTACAGTGACCATGGTCATTATGTACTGTTTATAACCTGCCCATTATGTACAGTGACCATGCTACCATTCTTACCATTTCCATCCGGCCACTGTTAAATCTAAGAAAACTTCTAAACTTGTTGTTATTTGAAAGTGATTTTCAGGCGACTGTTCAAACTGCTTGGTCCAGTTCTTGCAATAAACCTTTCCATTTAAGAACTTCCAAGCTTGCAGGTTCCCTTAAAAGATGGAGCAGAACCAAGAGACCTCTCCAGCAGCAACTAGACTCCATTCATGCAGAGCTGGATGCAGTGCAGTCCACTCCTATTCACTTGCTGGAGCAACTCTCTTTGTTCAATATGGTAAATCTATGACAAAATCAAGTGAATATTATAGACAGAGCTAAGAGGCACTCTGTTGTTCATGGTAACAAAATACTACTTAGTTCCCTCCAAAACCCTGCAGGGATTAGTTCCCCTAGGTGAACAGAGCCTTAAGTTTGTGTAGCGGGGTTCAGCGAGTTGGCAGAGCTGACAGTGTCATGCGTCATCCTATGTACTTGCAAAATTCGACTGGGACTGAATTAGAAATCAGTCAAATGACAGGGGAGCAGCGAAATGACTCCCGAGCTCAGGTGCTCTTTGAATCTGGACGGTACAGGTTGGCTTCTGATGTGTGTCGATTAACTTTTTGCCGCAGATACGACTTAGCATACAGAGGAGAATACATCAGCAGGTGGGCCATACTGTACCGAAATACCACCGAGAAAGCTCACAAAGGATCTACTATTGTACAGATTATTGTTCCTTTGTTCTGTTTATAGATATTTGGATTACTGCAAATTATCTGTTTAGAGTTCTGTTGTGGTGCATAATTTTTTTTAGACATGAGCATTGTTAAATTTAATCAATCTTACCAATCCCTAAAAAGGAAAACAAATTGGGCTGATAAGTGTAATCTGGGTTTAATCGGTTGATGCTTTAGTGATCTGCACTTCTTTTTGACGATGCAAATGAGATCCTTGTGTGTGCGGCAATTATTTTGATCCTTGGTTCATGGATTTGGTTGGAGTACTTAAGCGCTAATTAAATAGGAAAAAAAATGTGTCCCTTAATCTCTTGTATCTATGCTGCTGATCATGCATTACTGCCTGTGAGATGTGCCACATGAGGCTTAGCTTTTACAGATGTCAAACCATTAATCCTCCATATGTGCTGCAAAACCTGCGCCTGTTAGTTAAGTGCTCGTAGATCATGCTCTTTTGGCTTAAATGTGTGGTCCTGATGGTGCTTCCAAACTATGCATTTGTGCATGTGTCATGGTAGTGGAAGTTATGAGCAAATTCTTATGTCACCCTGAAAGATCATTCTTCACATTGAAATGGTGAGCTTTTTTCCTGTGAGAGACAAATTTGCCAAGCAATGCTACAAAAAAGGGGGCAAATCAGTTGCGCAAGATTTTGCTAGCAAAGATAATAGCAGTCAGGACCCCAGTTTGGTTCATCCCTACAGTTACTATGCTCCCTGGAAAAGGAGCTCTCTCCTGCGTCGGGCTTGGGGAGCGTGTGGGCCAACTCTGCCAGCTTCTGGACATTGTTTCCCCTCTGGGTGGCTCACCTGCGAGACTAACATTTTCCTTTTCAAGTGTCGTCGCGGCAGGAGTGGGGAAACGAGAGTTCACGGCCGTACTATGGTCCATTCATTAGTGGTACTGGAAGAAGATTAGAGCTGTTGTCCTGGTGGCCACGGACTGAAATTGTTTAGTTTGTTCATGCATCATTGGTTTTTGTGGGTTGTACTATTTTTGGTTTGTGTGGTTTGATTTCTGTTTTCTTGGTGCTATGATGTTCTGAGGCTAGCCATTTGTGTTCCTGAGCGCAATTTGTTGACTCTACTTGGTTTGATGATGGTTGGCTATTTGAATTTTGGTTCTTGATGGCTGATGCTTGCCGTGTGGCTGGGCAGCATGGTCGCAAGCGTCCTTGTATTTATTTTTCTGCCCAGCTGTTCTTTCCTTTCCCTCAGCACCTATTGCTAGATGCATAACCAAAATATGTCTCAGTTTACCCTGATATGTTATAAGAAAAGAGATTACACAAGCTGACTGTAAATGTACTTCTTACTCACAACTATGCTTTTACATGTGCACTATTAGCTTCCCCTCATTTATTTTTAATAGTAGGCTTGCTGAAAACACTTAACATTCATTTTTATTTCGCCTGAAGATAGCATGATAGGATGGTCCAAAAGGTTATAGTTATATGTTCTATGAGCTTATGATTACCTGATGTACCTGATTGCATTTTATGATTCTCTAAGTTGCTACTTTCTCTGATGTGATGAAAACAACACAGAGTTTAAGGAAAATAAACCTTGTTGATTGTTTTCTCTAGGATTGTCATCCCAAGCACATGGTGTATGCCTTATGTGTGAAGCGATGGTCATTAAGCTGGTATCATTAATTTGGAATGAGTGGCTTTCTGTTCCATCAACCCGTCACACTTTACAACGACATGTGAGCCTGTCCGTCCCTGATCTTTTCAGCTATTTTATGTTTTTATTGCACATTTTATCTCTATTTGATCAAATGAAATGTACCTCCTTTAATTCGGCAAAAGATTATTTGAGATGGACTCCCTCCGACCCATAATAAGTGCAGTAGTTTTAGTTAAAATTCGAACTAAAACCACAACACCTATTATGGATTGGAGGGAGTAATTTCAAATAATTACTCCTTTATTATGTCTGATGCATTATTGTATAGTTAGCTCGATTGTGGCATTACACCCGGCCTCTGCATAACTAAGATGCACACAGCCAAATAAGATCCTCTCACACAAAATAAAAATAAAAAGGCGAATTACAACGAAACATGTGGAGTGCTTTTCGAAAAAAGCTCGATTGTGGCATTGTGGATTGTTAAATCCAAATATCAGAATTTAATGAGACATGTAAGACCTCTGAATCTCTGATGGTTGGATACTTGCCTCTTTTATTTTCACTAATGTTGGTATGTATTTATGGTCTTGCCATTGACTGATGATATATCCACCTAGCGGTGATACTGCTATATATGATCAACCTTTTTTCGATCTAATGTGTTTGCTTCCGTTGTGCCTAATCAGTTACCTGCTGACATTCTTGATAAATACACAGTTGAAGAAAAATATGACTTGAGTTTTCTGTGACAAATTCAGATGTTTGTCTTTAGGAAAGACAACCCGTCAGATGTACAAGATAAACATGATGTTTTTCTACCGTACCTGTTTCCCCCGGCAAACATGATGTTTTGTTAGCTGAGTTCCTTTTTACAAACTGTGAATTATGCTGCCTATTTTGGTTATATCCTTGTTGCTGCTTATGCACTTGGTTTGCTTCTTAGCATTGCTACAGGTGAACATGTGTAGTACAGGGATAGGTTGCAACTAGCACATATTTACTTCGTTTTCCAAGCATCTTCCACTACCTATTTGCGGCCTGGTTTCCAAGGTGATTTTGCACTTCCGCATAATTTGTTGTGACAGCCATCCGTTCCTCGTATATCCTATATCTTATATCTTGTGGCCACTACCAAGAGGGTGAGAGGAGCTGCTGATGCTGTGGGTATTACCCCGGCGGCTTCCGGATGTAAACTGGTCCTGTTTAAGCTCATTTATATCGGTCTAACAGTTCAATAAGAAAAATTCAGGGAAAATGAACAATCGAGCTAACTAAACTGGATTTGCGGCGCCGTTTATTGCGCCATCTACATCCCTAGGCTTCCCTGCAGCAGCTTGGTGATGCCGTAGACGCATGGCGAGTTCTCTCCGGGAGCACAAACTTCTTCCGTACGCTACCAGCTGAACAAAATGAATACGTGCTGCATACACATCATTAGTCATAATGAAGATGCATTAGTTATTGCAAGTAACAGAATTAAAGTGCAAAGGTCATGAAGGAAACAGCAGCAGTTAATGGTGTTAGCTGGCATACGTACGCGTCGACGGCTTATCGGCAACGCACGCGTACGTCCAAGTGTAGCAAGCGTTCCGCGCGACCGAGCGTCTTTAAGTTAATACTGTGAGGCCAACTCCAACGCACAACCCCAAACAGACGTTCGGTTCATTTAGATTTCGTCCGTTTAATGTGGCAATGGATGCCAAAACAGGCATGCATGTTCGGTTTTTGTTGGAGGTGCCCAACGCAGAAGACGACCCAAAACGTCCGGCTGCACTTCGCCTGCCACGCCACGCCTTGGCAACGCGCCTTGCCGCCTTTAGAGCATGCGTCCGCGCCCCATCGAGCTCGCCTGCGCGCTTGGCTTCGTCGCTTGCTGCCCGCCCTTGCCGCCACCACCAGCAGCCAGCCCTGCCTGCCACTCACGGCATCCCCGCCCTGGCCGCGCCCCGCTTGCGCCATCTCTGCCCTTGTCGCGTCCCGGCCGCCCTCGCCCACTCCATCGCAGCCCCGCCGCGTCGCGCCCAGCCACCCTACGCCCTGGCCGTGCCCTCGCCTGCGCCATCCCTGCCCTGCCCGCGTCATTGCCGCGCTTCAGCTGCGCTCACTCGCGCCCCTTCCCGCCCCGGCTTCTCCTGCTCGCCCTCGTAGGGGGCGCGCCCACACTCGACCGCCCTCGTCGGCGCCCGCCCGCCCGCGCCCCGCCCCGCTTCGTCCGACGCGGCTGCGCCCCGCCCTGCCGCTTCCCGTCTGCCGCGCCTCGCCCCACAACTCGCCTGCGCGCCGAGCCGCAGCCGCCGGCCTTGCGTCGTTGGTGAAGAGGAGAGAGAGAGAGAGCGGTGCGGTAGGTGGTGATGGGTCCCTTTGTTTGGATGACAAATGGGCTATCATTTGCATGCAGCGAACATAGACAGACGCAGAGACACGGGGAGCATCCGCTTTCTGCCCGCTTTGGACCCAAATCACGACGAAATTTGATCAAGAGATGAAGTGAAACAGATACAAAACGGATCAAAAAGTGAGATAGAATCTACGGTTGGGCAGCCTTTTTTATCCGTCTGCTCCAAACGGACGCCCACAAGAGGAGATGGGGGAGCGCGTTGGAGTTTGCCCTGAGACATGCCCGCGCTGCGTCGAAGAACGATATCCTAGAGGAAATCCATCTGTTTCCATTGAACCCGGCCAGCCGGCGAGTACTGTACGTTACGTCCCCATGAAAATAACGTCATGCATGCAATGCAACCACCGCACCAGTAGGTTTTGCATGCAATAAACAGTACTACTCGGAGTATTACTTAAATCTATGTTACTATTTTTATAGTGCAAAGTACAGTATGTGTGGTGTTATGCAACTTTTTATTTATTAAATTACAGACTCATCTTATCTTGATACATGCGATGTTACTCATAATAGTAATTAGCTTACTATTTTCTCTCTTTCGTTATTAATTTCTTCCCATGTCATCTATTTTGTCTAGATAAGTGTGATATTACCACCTAATGTTACTCCCACTATGGGTAGTGTAAGCAACCCAGAGATTGATAGGATACATTTTTTTTAACGCGCTAACATTACATTCCTTGATTCCTGTCTGTCATACCTTTTTAGAAGCCCCCTTACTGTCTCTTAAAATCAACTCGTGGTCTAGATTTGAGTGAGGGAAAACGTTTTGTCTTTTGCAGAAAGCTTCCTGCTTTTTTTTTATATCAAACCATTGTCCATAATTAAGTGAGTCTAGAAAAATGTTTCACTATTTGCAGAAAACCCTCACTATTTGGGTTATTCGAGGGCAAATTCAGATGATTTTCAAAAATATCCATCATCTAATACACAATGCTTCCTAATTTTAGGGGCCTCACATTCAATTGAGGTGTTATATTTGGATTTGGTTCACGATTTTGATAGGGTCAACAATTTCACAAGAGCTCTCCCATTCAATTAAGATAATTAATTTTGAATTTGATTCATGATTTTGACCGGGTCAACAACCAACCAGAGATTAAGGACACAAATCAATTCCCAAGACGAAGACATTGCTTTGTGCCATGCTTGGACGAACGTCTCGCTTAATGCATCTGTTAGTGCAGATCAAACCAAGGAAAATTTTTGGAGTACTACTGAAGGCTACTATTGCAACACGATGACCCTATCTTCAAACCTCACACAGGACTCTCTTGGACACTGTTGGGAACCATCCAAGAGCAATGCAACCAATGATCCGATTATGTTGATCAAGTCAACCATGTACCACAGAGTGAGGTGCAAGTCATACATCTAAGCCTATACAAGCAACGTAACAAGAAGAATGGCGGCAAGGCATTTACATTGCACCATTGTTATAAAGAACTAGTTGGCAATGAAAAGTGCATGCAAGCACTATAGCATGTTTTATGGTTGATTTATTGTGTATGTTGAATTTGAATCTTGCAAATGATTGATGAAACATCGTGCAATTGTTTGAAGTGTATGAAGTGTATGTGACAAAAAAAAGGCTAAAAGAGTTGGTAAAAAACTGTAGGAAAATAAATATAGGTATTCGTCCAGGTCCGACAACCGTTTAACTCCTCAAATTATATATAAGGAGTTAAATATATAAAGAGGCATATTAGGAGTTAAGATGTACGGATATTATAAATCCCGGACATTTGGGATTTGACCATGTCAAATCGAACGTTTTTATGGCAAAAATTTTTATCGAAAAGGAGGATAGCCCCCGGCCTCTGCATCAGAACGATTCATACAGCCATATATTATTAAGAATGAAAAATCCAACATTCGAACAACATCAACATGGAAATAAAGCGAAAAGAAAACCTGAGACCACAATGCCTCGCGACAGTAACTCCACCAGATAACCACTAACCATGTGTTACAAGACGACATCAAAACGGAAAATACACAACGCCTAGGCTACGCCTTCAAGAAGGAATCACCGCACGTGCGTCGATGATGGCGAGTCCAATACAAGGTCGAACTCAGGATTCTCATCACCGAAGGCAAGCTTCAATCCATCACCTTTAGCAAGCATACGACGCAGGCGCGCGTCGACATAGCCTGATCCGAGATCTTGTGTATCCATCGGAGTGCATAAAGTCGTCATTGAAGCCATATGTACCATCATCCTTTATCCGGTTACTGACGCCTCGATACCCAGATACATCTAGAGAAGACACCAGAAAACAAACATCCCATACCGCCTGCCTCCTGCCACTGTTGCATCACCTTCGATCCAGTAGCAACAAGTTAGAGATGAGACCTCCGCTAGAGTCACCGTGCAACACGTGCCAATAGCAGGCATGATTTGACGTCCCCACATGGGACGTGTCGTGCGTAGCATCTGCCGGTGGCTTCACCTGCCGGCGACAGGCATTGCCCGATGACTCCAAAAAAGACGCATGTGTCATCTGCCGAGCCACATCGAACACGGTCTGTTGATGGAGGGGACATCCTGTACTGCCACCAGCCTCAGAAAGGCCGTCACCACCTCCAGATCTAGACTCTGAGTCACACACACGACCATATCACCATAGAGTCTGCCGAGAAGAGGGGCCACCGCCCCGATTCCAGGAGCTACAGGGAGCACCCACCCTCACGCAAGCTCCTGTTGTCGCCCATACAACGGCAACCGCCTTTGCGACCGTCAGATCAAGTCACTTGGTTCCGAATCCCTCGCATGCCGCCCCAAGGTCAGCCACGCTGGACCTGCCGCCGCACGGACAAGCAGGCCACCACGCTACCCCTCCCCGAAGCCGCTGCGGCATGACCACCGGCGAGATGGGCCGCGGCCGACATCCGCTGCGAGGCACACTCCAACCGCGACCGCGAGGACTCGTAGGGCGGAAGGAGACGAGCCCAACGCCACCGTTCATCAGACAGGCTTTGTCCACTAGCTTCCTCCTTCGGTGAAGATACAGGCAAGAAGGAGAGCAGACGGGGCGGTGGCGGTCAGTGTTTTGCTCGGCCAACCCATGAGCGACTCGGGATTAGAATCAGGATCTGGGTTGCCTCAGTATAGGAAACGATTTGGGGATAAAACGGCGAGGACAAGGCTCGTCCTCGCCATATACGTACGGGTCCTGGGTTCAACCGACAAAGCACCGAATAAGCCCGTCGACAGATCGAGTCGGTCGACAGGTACGTGATGGCGTCGTGTCTTGGGCCGGCCGCGAGGGTTTACACCGCGCCACGGCGGCATCCGGCCTCCCCATTCTCCCCGCCCGCCGCCCCTGCTCGCGTACGTCTACCGCAAACGGCGCCGCGCTCCCTGTCCATGTCACTGTCGGCGCTGCGCCCGCGCGTGCACCGCTGCTATTCTGATCCCGAGAGCGCGCCTTGGAGCGATCCGGCCGTCGACGACCACTGCGATGTCGTGAACATGGACCACAGCGACGAAACCGATGCCGGTTTGGTTCTGGGCGGCCCGGCCGTCGAGGAGCCCCGCGAGCGCGCGGGCACCACGGACATCGGCGAGGACGTGGACGACGAAGATCATCACGATGTCGTGGCCATGGTCCTCAGCGATGGCACAGAAGACTTAGTTCTGGACGGCTCGGCCGTCGAGGAGCCCCGCAAACTCGCGGCCACCACGGGCATCGGCGAGGACGACGAAGACCATCACGATGCCGTGGCCATGGTCCTCAGCGATGGCACCGACGCCTTGGTTCTGAGCGGCCCCTCCGTCGAGGATCCCCACGAGCTCGCGCCCACCACGGTCAGCGATGGCACCGACGCCTTGGTTCTGAGCGGCCCGGCCGTCGAGGATCCCCGCGAGCTCGCGCCCACCACAGGCCTTGGCGAGTGCTCGCACGACGACGTCGACGACTGGGGCGACCTCGACGACGTCGTGTATCCCGCGGGGCTGACCGTCAGGGAGATCCAAGAGTTCGAAACCGCGGACTTCAGCCAGGCCGCCATCAACGAGCGGTTCCGGCGTGAGTCCAAGGAGGCAAAGGCCTCCGTCATAGGCGCTGTCACCGGCGTGGTCCGCCCACTCCGGGAACTCCTCGACGACCTGCGGAGTCTCAAGAGCGTCTTCGACACCCAGGAGTTCCAGATCGGCATGCCCTTCGGCGCCATCATGACGTGTATGGGGATGTACCAACTGTGGAAGCTTAGTCCCTCCACGTGCATCGAGGTCACCATGTACTACGCCTTCTACAAGCTCAGCACCATCGCGGCCGACGTCCGGCGGCGTGGCTTCTCCCCTGACTGGATAATCCGGATTAAACTTGGTGAGTCCATCTCCCCCACCTTGATGCTTTCTTTCTTAGGGTTTAGGGTTTGGGCGTGGCTAGGTTTCAGTCGACTGAGATTTAACCAATTCTCACTCAAGTGACATAGCATGCAGGAGAGGGAAAAAAAATATGAATCTCAATGTAAGATCTCACGAATATAGCATAAACTGAGCCTTAGCGATACTGTTAGGGTTTAGGATCGGTCTAAACTAAGGTAGTTTCCGGAGGATCTCCGTAACTAATTGCATTATTTTACCTTACAGTTTTAAAGTACTTCACCGCAGGATTTCACATTTTGAAGTAGTATCTTTTTCTGTTTGTCTAATTTACATCTAGATATTTTTTAAAAATGTCACATCTAAGCTTCCATAAATAACGCAGCAACAAGAAATAAAAAAAAAGTGGGACAAAAAAAAATAAACCACAAACATAGTGGACATCAAGTTAGATGTGACATAACTACGTCACATCTAGATATGCCCTAGATATACCCTATCTTTTTACTGACCTCTACAATTATACGTGTTATCTGTGCAGGTATAATCATCGCTCTGCTTGTCAAATATCATAGGAAAAGCACTGCGTCCCTTGGCAATTATGTCAGGTTTGTGTGCATTATAGGATCGTTGACATGTCAGTGATTGTGCAATTGATTGAAGGTTTGGCTAACATGCATGCATCCTATCAACTGTGACGCAGGCTAGCAATCTTGGTCATCTATGTTACTTCGGTGTTTTGGGACGTGCGGGGTTTGAAGAAATACGCGAGAATGATTCTCCCTATGGCCCTCGAGATGGCAAAGCATCCCATGGCAACGACAATACGGTGCAAACGAGTGAAAGCGACAGGAGAGGTTGAATATCTCGAAATCAAAAGATGAAACAAAATGTAATATGTTGGGAGGATGATGTTCCGTAAGCATGTGTCCAAATTCATACTCATACTCGGTTGGTTTTTGTACATACCTCACAAATGAGCATGAGCTCGAACTTGAAATTCCACATGTCTATCACTGTTCTAGCATTTTTTTAGTTTCTTTGAAACCTTGATAATTAATCTTCTGTGGGGTCCAGTCGATGATCTACTACGGCGGATCTTCATACATCTCCACACGGCCTCTACAACGTGGGTTGGATGGGTCGGGTCCATGATGGCCTACAGTGAAGTCGGAGTCGTTTGCTCAGGGTTCTTAGGATGATGATGACGGCTCCAAGGGAGGAGTGAGGATGATGACGCCTGGGTGTCTCGGCGATGCCCTCTTTGGAGTGTTGTGCGTGGAGTATCTTTTGTGTGCCGCTCAACGGTTGTGATGGTTTGCGCTTGTTTCTTCACAATTAACTAGGCAACCTTGTTTTCGCTCGGTTTTTTCAAATTAATTGAGTAACGCTTTTCTGAATACAGGAATCCTGTCATTTTAGAAGAAAAAAAAGTTCTACTCTCCCCGTTTCCAAATATAAATCTTTTTAAAGATTTCAAAAAGGAACTACATACGAAGCAAAATGAGTGAATCTACACTCTAAAATATGTCTATATACACGTATATTGTAGTCCATTTGAAATCTTTAAAAAGACTTATATGTAGGAATGAAAGGAGTAGATGAGTGTAAACTAAATGTTTCCTGTATCATTTCCCGTTGAGTTTTTTGGATGTTGGAGCGTATCTATAGATCTTCAAATTAAGAGTAAAAGCGCCACATTGAAGAAATTTGTCCTTTCAAAGAAGATCATGGGTGCGGAACTTCACAGTTTAAACTCGTGATGATGTGAATTTAACATCAATGTATTTCTACTAGGCATGTGATGTGTGTGCCTTTTCATTGTAACAAAAAGCTCTGTATGATGAGTATTTGACAAAAAGCTATCACTATTGTGATTTGCGTCCCACAATACTACAACTTCTAAATTTTTGATAAAAAGACTACCACTTTTTTCATAATTCGTCCCTAAAAACTACAACTTTCGGGTGGTGACCGCGTTATTGGATTTAGATACGTTTATGACAAGCGGGACCAACCGGCAGGACCGACGTGGCAGAAAAGTCAACGTCGTTTATTTTGACGGTTATTATAGGTGGGGCCCACACATCAGCATCAACCTCCTCCCCCTTCCTCCTCTCTTTCTCTCTGGCATTTGAACAAGCATGTTGTGTGCATCGAGCAAAGCAGCCGGCCGTGGCGGCGAACACCGACGCCGTGCTGAAAGACAGAGACTGCATACGATACGATGCAGTAGGAAGGAGTGCTCAGCTCGTTTAGAGGAGTCTCGGTCACCCAAAGATTGTCTTTATAAGCTGATGACATGGCGTTTTTCTTGAGACCATCTCTACAAGATATCACATTCATGAAAGCGACCTTTGACATCTTCGGTGAAACCTCGGGATTAAGGATCAATTACAGCAAATCAAATGCAATCACTAGTAGAAGAAGGGCCTAATGTGAAGCACATTAGTCCCGGTTTGTAACTGAACCGGCATTAATGTGATCATTAGTGCCGGTTCCAATGGCTAGGCGGGCGACGATCATTAGTACCGGTTCGTAGCGAACCTTTAGTACTGGTTCGTGCCACAAACCGGTACTAAAGAGGTGGTGGCAGGATGGTGTCAGACTGCGGCCCCACCAACACCTTTAGTCCCGGTTCGTGGTACGGACCGGTACTAGAGGCTGAGCTTTAGTCCCGATTTGTGCCCTGAACCGGACTAAAGGTGTTCCTATATAAATCCTTCGTCCACCCGCGATCAATCTCGCTCTGTTCTTTCCCTTTCCCCTCTCCTCTCTGTTCTTCCCCTCTTCCTCGAGCTCATCACACATTTTGCCCAAATTTTGTCAAGATTTGAAGGCCCTCATCCATTCAAGTGATCACAAAGGTTAGCAACTTTGTCCTTTCATCTTTCATTGCTAGATTAGCTCTTGCAATACTTTATATAGTGATTAATTTGTGGGTTTTAGTAATTTGGGAGGAATTATATGTGGTAGTTTATTTGATTTATATGCAATCTGAGCTCAAAATAACTCCTAGTTTGCATATATAGGTGTGGTTTACTTAGTGCCTTTCCGTCTCCGTCCTAACCACCATCGATCGTCCCACCAACCCGTCGCCGGCACCACCTTGTGGTGAGCCTCTTGTTCTTATCTTTTTTATATATAAAAAAATCATGTTTGTGTGATTTAGATATATAGTTACTTGTATAACTATCTTACCCGTACGTTGTTTGTTATATATAGTGCCATGGTTTTGATATCCGTACCCTCCGACCCTCGTCCGGGTTATGATTTGGATGTGGTATATTCTCTTTTAAAACTATTTGTTGCATCTCGTGTTTATGACAAAGTATGCCCATCAAGTTGACATAGATATTTTTATCTAGGAGGTATGTGAACCGGAAATTCCAATTGACCCTATTGTCGAGAGGTTAAATTTAGTTGAAAGAGAAAACGAGTATTTGAAAAAAAATAAAAAGAATTGAGGGGGAGAAGATGGAATTGGAGTTGCATGTTGTCGATGTCGTCGATGATCACAAGATCAAGATGGAGAAAATGTGCTTGAAGAATAGAAAGATTAGAAAATATGCCATTGATAGTGAGGCTTGGTATCATTATGTTGTTGGATCAATTGTTACCTTAGTTGCGATGTTGATCGCATTTGTTGTTGCATTTAAATGCTTTTGCTAGAGAGTTATTTGTATGTTAGTTTTATGAGAATAAGTGTTGTATGAACTTGTATTAATTTGGTCTATTCGGTGTTGTGTGATGAAGATGAGCCAGCAATGGATGTACGATGACCGATACCCTCCCCAGTTCGTTGATGGCGTGCATACTTTTCTGCTTACGGCTGAGGCAAACAAGTGGGCGGATGGTTTTATGCCTTGTCTCACTCAAGCACACTACATAGTTCTACAGAATTCCGCCTTGGTGGCTCCGTATATGGAGGAACACAAGAATTTTCTACGCTCCAAACACCCGGAGCAGTCTGACAACTGGATTAAACGTGAACAAATGGGGACTTTCACCGGTTGGTTGCAGACATGTGCCATGCATGACGCCGCTATTGAAGATGACCTGTACTTATTATCCCAGTTACCATATTCGAATATAATGACTTTCAAAGGGTATGAGATAAATGTGAATACATTTTACACGATCGCCCAAGATAAGAAGAGCACCAACCAAAACAGTGGTGTCCGCTATGCTGCAGCAACCAAGACAGGAAATGACACATATTATGGTTACATAGAGGACATATGGGAACTTGACTATGGACGTGGTTTGAAGGTCCCTTTGTTTCGGTGCAAATGGGTCAATATGACACGAGGCTGGTAATGGAAGACCCGCAGTACGGAATGACAATAGTGGATCTCAACAATCTTGCGTATGCAGACGAACCATTCGTCCTAGCCAATGATGTGGCGCAGGTTTTCTATGTAAAGGACATGTCTACCAAGCCGAGAAAAAGAAAAGATAAGGAAGCGAATACATCATACGATAAGCTAAAGCACCACATAGTTCTTTCAGGAAAAAGAAACATCGTGGGAGTGGATGACAAGACAGACATGTCAGAAGATTATGAAAAGTTTGATGAAATTGCTCCATTCACAGTGAATATTGACCCGAGCATCTAGTAAAATGATGAAGATTGTCCATGGTTATGGCGCAAAGGGACACACGCGAAGAAAAAGTTTCACACCCAAAGATCCCACTCTGGGATGTGATCGGCTTCACTGTCATCACTTTCTTCTCTAGTGAGTTTCCGGACTTATATATCTGGAAAGTCCCACTTCGAACAAATCGGAGGGAATCTTTGTAATAGTTAGGGTACTTATGTGTTTTGGCATTTGAAACACGAAGATATATTATGTTCAAACAAATTCTTTCATGCATTATGTAGGACTTCATTTGCTATTTTTTTGAGCTAAATGACCCTTAAATTGAAAAGCATTTCAAATGAATTCTGAAATGGTTGAAAGTTGGCATGGTATCATAATTTCACCCACGTAGCATGTGCAAAAAAGTAGGAAGGGTTACGGCAAAAACTGGATGCACTTCGTACAAAAGGGACAATCTCTTTTGAAGTATCAGGGTTTCGGACGAAAACTCATCTGTTACAAAGTCATTTCATTTTTTAAATTATTACAACTCCAGACTTTTTGTGCGTTCAGTATGCACCATTCAAAGCCACGTCATCAATTTTCAACCCTTTCTGACTTTGTTTGCTATTTTTCATGCATTTACTGATTTTTTTAGCTAAATGACCCTGAAATTGAAAAACACTTCAAATGAATTCTAAAAAGGTTGAAAGTTGTCATGGTATCATCATTTCACCCATATAGGATGTGCAAAAAAGTAGAGAGGGTTGCGACAAACACTGGATGCACTTCGTGTACAAAAGGGACAATCTCTTTCGAAGTATCAGGGTTTCGGATGAAAACTCATCTGTTACAAAGACATTTCATTTTTTAACTATTACAACTCCAGACTTTTTGTCCGTTCAGTATGCACCATTCAAAGCCACGTCATCAATTTTTAACCCTTTCTGACTTCATTTGCTATTTTTCATGCATTTACTGTTTTTAACTAAATGACCCTGAAATTGAAAAACACTTCAAATGAACTCTGAAAAAGTTAAAAGTTGGCATGGTATCATCATTTCACCCACATAGCATATGCAAAAAAGTGGAGAGGGTTATGGCAAAATCTGGATGCACTTCGTGTACAAAATGGACAATCTCTTTCGAAGTATCAGGGTTTCGTACGGACACTCATCTGTTACAAGGCATTTCATTTTGGTTATATATTGATCTAGTAGATAAAGTTTAGTATGGTCTAGCTTTGAGTTTTTGTGTTGATCCTTATCTATGTAATAGAGTCCGTGGGCTATATATAATAAAGATTAGTTTTCAGTCGAGGGCTTTGCTATCTTGCTATGATCTTGAGGGAATAAAAGAAAAAGAAAGAATAAAAAGAAATAAAGAGATCATATTGATCTTATGGAGAGTAATGACTTCACATATAAAGAGTATGATGAATAAAAGTTTTGAGAGTTGACAAACATAGTTTTGGTCATCGTGCAATTAATAGGAAGTAATAAAGAAAGAGAGGTTTTCACATATAAATATACTATCTTGGTTTGCTAAAAAGTTGATTGTGAGCACTCATTAAAATATACTATCTTGGTTTTGGACATCTTTTCTAATTGTGAGCACTCATTAAAATATGGCATGCTAAAAAGTTGGTGTTGGACAAGGAAGACAACATAATGGGTTATGTTTTCTTATACCGAAATAAATTATATTTTCATGGATCATCCAACATGTTGAGCTTGCCTTTCCCCCTCATGCTAGCCAAATTCTTTGCATCAAGTAGAGATACTACTTGTGCTTCCAAATATCCTTAAAGCCACTTTTGCCATGAGAGTTCACCATATATACCTATGGATTGCGTAAGATCCTTCAAGTAAGTTGTCATTGTTGTAAGCAATAAAAATTGCTCTCTAAATATGTATGATCTATTAGTGTGGAGAAAATAAGATTTATACAAGCTTGTGATATGGAAGAAATAAAAGCGACAGACTGCATAATAAAGGTCCCTATCACAAGTGGCAATATAAAGTGACGTTCTTTTGCATTAAGATTTTGTGCATCCAACCATAAAAACACATGACAACCTCTGCTTCTCTCTGCGAAGGGCCTATCTTTTATTTTTGTCTTACACCTTATACAAGAGTCATGGTGATCTTCACCTTTCCTTTTTACACTTTATCCTTTGGCAAGCACTATGTGTTGGAAAGATCCTGATA
>NC_041389.1:472350531-472371328 GCF_002162155.2 Triticum dicoccoides | reverse complement strand
TCTATCTCTAAACATGTGGACATATTTTTCGATATCGGCTTCCGCTTGAGGACAAGCAAGGTCTAAGATTGGGGGAGTTGATACGTCCATTTTGCATCATGCTTTTATATCGATATTTATTGCATTATGGGATGTTATTACACATTATGTCACAATACTTATGCCTTTTCTCTCTTATTTTACAAGGTTTACATGAAGAGGGAGAATGCCGGCAGCTGGAATTCTGGGCTGGAAAAGGAGCAAACATTAGAGACCTATTCTGTACAACTCCAAAAGTCCTGAAACTCCACGAAAGTCAGTTCAGAATATATTAAAAATATTGGGCGAAGAAAGCACCAGAGGGGGGCCACCCACTGTCCACGAGGGTGGAGGGCGTGCCCTACCCCCTGGGCACGCCCCCTGCCTCGTGGGCCACCCACTGTCCACGAGGGTGGAGGGCGTGCCCTACCCCCTGGGCATGCCCCCTGCCTCGTGGGCCACCTGGAAGCCCCCCGATGCCCATCTTCTGGTATAAGGTGTCTTTTGCCCTGGAAAAAATCATAAGGAAGCTTTCGAGATGAAGCGTCGCCGTCTCGAGGCGGAACCTTGGCGGAACCAATCTAGGGTTCCGGTAGAGCTGTTCTGCCGGGGAAACATCCCTCCGGGAGGGGGAAATCGTCACCATCGATCCTCTCATCAGGAGGGGGTCAATATCCATCAACATCTTCACCAGCACCGTCTCATCTCAAACCCTAGCTTGTATCCGATCTTTGTCTCAAAACCTCAGATTGGCACCCGTGGGTTGCTAGTAGTGTTGATTACTCCTTGTAGTTGATGCTAGTTGGTTTATTCGGTGGAAGATTATATGTTCAGTCCTTTATGCACATTAATATCCCTCTGATTATGAATATGAATATGATTTGTGAGTAGTTACATTTGTTCCTGAGGACTTGGGAGAAGTCTTATTATAAGTAGTCATGTGAATTTGGTATTCGTTTGATATTTTGATGAGATGTATGTTATCTTTCCTCTAGTGGCGTTATGTGAACATCGACTACATGGCACTTCACCATTGTTTGGGCCTAGGGAATTGGGAAGTAATAAGTAGATGATGGGTTGCTAGAGTGACAGAAGCTTAAACCCTAGTTTATGCGTTGCTTCGTAAGGGGCTGACTTGGATGCATATGTTTCATGCTATGGTTAGGTTTACCTTAATTATTATTTTGTAGTTGCGGATGCTTGTGAGAGGGATTAATCATAAGTGGGATGCTTGTCCAAGGAAGGGCAGTACCCAAGCACCGGTCCACCCACATATCCAATTATCAAAGTAACGAACGCGAATCATATGAGCATGATGAAAACTAGCTTGACGATAATTCCCATATGTCCTTGGGAGCGCTTTTCTTATATAAGAGTTTGTCCAGGCTTGTCCTTTGCTACAAAAAGGATTGGGCCACCTTGCTTACTTTTGTTACTTGTTACCCGTTATGAATTACCTTATCACAAAACTATCTATTACCGATAATTTCAGTGCTCGCAGAGAATACCTTACTGAAAACTGCTTATCATTTCCTTCTCCTCCTCGTTGGGTTCGACACTCTTACTTATCAAAAGGACTACGATAGATCCCCTATACTTGTGGGTAATCATGCACCTGTGAGCCACAAGCTCACATGGCGCACCCATTGAGGGAGTCCTGGATTAGGGGGTATCCGGACAGCCGGACTATATACTTTGGCCGGACTGTTGGACCGTGAAGATACAAGACTCAAGACTTCATCCCGTGTCCGGATGGGACTCTCCTTTGCATGGAAGACAAGCTTGGCGATCCGGATATTATATTTCCTTCTTTGTAACCGACTCCATGTAAACCCTAGCCCCCTTCGGTGTCTATATAAACTGGAGGGTTTAGTCCTTAGAGACGGAATCATAATCATCATAGGCTAGCTTCTAGGGTTTAGCCTCTACGATCTCGTGGTAGATCAACTCTTGTAACACTCATATCATCAATATCAATCAAGCAGGAAGTAGGGTTTGACCTCCATCGAGAAGGCCCGAACCTGGGTAAAACATCGTGTCCCTTGCCTCCTGTTACCATTAGCCTTAGACGCACAGATCGGGACCCCCTACCCGAGAACCACCGGTTTTGACACCGACATTGGTGCTTTCATTGAGAGTTCCTCTGTGTCATCGCTGCAAGGCTTGATGGCCCGCCTCGTTGTCAAGGAAAACATCACCTCTGGGGGAGCGCTGGCTGTAGGTCAAACTCTCCGACTAGGCGGCTTCGTCATGGTCGCCCAATCGGCTGTCGCGTCGATGATGATCTCTTGGGTCATCACGAATAGCCCCCACGTCAATTCGGAACTTGCCGAACAGATGGATCCAAGGGATCTCTCCTCCCTTAATGAGCTCTTGGATCGCATCGCTGCTTTGGGAGTCGCCACAGACTATGACCGGATTGGGCTTAAACCCGACCAAAGGGATATTAAATCCTCGCTGGTCACCCACGAGATAGCGGTGGTGGAGGAGCCACGTACGGATGGTCCCTCTATTTTGAGGATGAATTATGTCTGGATTACCGAGCTCCCTGAGCCAGATACCCGCTCACGGGAGGACATGACCCAGACCCCGGACTTAGAATCGGGTATCAGGCCATAAAAATCGGGCGGCACCCCGGATCCCGAGCTATCAAGCCCGGAAGCTCCTCTGCCCCTGGGCATTAGATCAGATCAGAATCCAGATTCAGCTACACCCATCCACCCAGACTTAAACCGTGTTTCCCATATCAGACAAGAGCCCCAAGAGATAGCTCAAGCCCATCCGGCCCAAGCAACATACTCGATCAACCATGTGAAATTCGTGGTACCCCTAGAAGGGCGGCCAAGCACACTAATAGAGAATGCCGGATCCTCAATGCAAAACGACCAGTCGTGCGCCGGAAACAATGAAAGGAGGTTTTCAAACAATGAAAGACCAACCAAACATGGCGAAATCAAAAGAAGATCCTCCACAGCACAAAAGTACGGCCGATCTTCTCCGATAACATTGACCGTCCGGACAACATCAACCATAGCAATTTAATTGCACTCACTATCGACCCAATAGTTTGGGGGCTCCATCCCGTACGAGCCCCCGCGGTCATAAACTATTAATAACAGCTTCTAAAAGATGCCAGGTGCAAAGGCCAAGTTTTACTGGCCCACCACATTAATGGTTGTCTTCGGATCACCAAGCAAATACCACGCCGAAGACTAAGTCTTCGGCATTGTCCCCTTATACAGTAATTACAACATACTACCGGGACAAGCCGCGGGGTACAACATTAGGCTAGTCCCGCGTGACATAGTCACAATTATGGGCAGGGCTGAACCCCACCCTTAGAGGGGAAATCATACCGCTGCTGGAATAGCAAGGCGTGCCTGTTTATCAAATTTTGATTCGGCAGCCAACTACCCGGACACCAACTGAGGAGTCCGCGCTATTTTACGGCATGACAGCCTGGTTCAGCCAGGCTCCGATCAGGCACCCACAGTTCAACCACAAGAGGACATGCAGCTGCCTTCAAGCATTTGTCTTTACAGATTAACTTTGGCACAGAAAAGGACTGGCGACGTGGAATCAGCTCGGACGCACAAGGGCAGGAACGCATAAGTAACCCCCCCCCCCCAAAGGAGGCAGTCCGGATACACTTCAGATCCACACACAGCCTCCTCCAGTCCGGCCATGACAGGTTCCGCCAAAAACACCTCTTTTCATAATCATAAACCGTACTCATATGCATAGACATGTCATCCTACTACAGTGCGTAGACTTAAATAACACTTACCGGTTGTCATTCTTCATTGACGCCATTTTTGCCATAAACGGCACCCGTACATTGTATTATGCCCCACTATGCCAGGGGCTTCATAATACTCATAATACGACAACAAAGTCCAGCCACCTTTTCGGTCGCTCGGCACCCCGAACTTATAGCATTATATGCACCAGCTCCGAATCATGTCTTGGGTCATTAGTTGGGTTTGCCCGGCTCCCATGTTTTGGTACCTTACGTTCCGCTCTATCGGCTAAGGTAGCGTCGGGAGAATTACTGCGATTGTGTCCCGGTTCTGCCGGACAAGCACCTTAGTAGAGAAAGCCAAAAACTGACTGTCATGATACGGCGAGAGCTGGTCAGCTGTTCGAGAGGTTGTAAAATCTTTAAAGATTTATTCCGCATATTGCCATTATAAATGCAAAGTGCGACGGATCGGTTTTCCTATCAGGCGCCGATAGATCCCCTAGTACGGTCTTCCGAACACCAGGGGCTGCGCCCACCATACTCGAATTCCTATGGCTAAGTGAGAGTGATAAAGCCCTATAGTCTGATTGCCTGGTTCGTGGTGTGGAACACCTCCTTAAAAGGACCCAACAATGGGATAAAGAGTGTTCAGGTATATCCCGAACACCCCCATACTTTTCACGTGGGGGCAGAAGCCGACGACTGGCCAACCCTCAGGTTTTATATACACTAAACGGCTGCACAGGAAGAACAAATAAACAGGTAATAAATAATAAAATTGCCATTATCCCACATTACAAAGAATGGCACGACAACCTTCAGGGAAATATAGTGTCTACACTAATTCGCCACAAGGCCGGCTCCTTTCAGGGCACCTTCATAGTATAACTCGGGCTTGCGATCCTTACCCTCCGGTGGTCCCTCAGTCATCAGCTTCTCAGCATCAAGCTTCCCCCAGTGCACCTTCGCATGGGCAAATGCCATGAGCGCACCCTCTATGCAAACCGATCGCTTAATGACATCAAGCCGAGGGCAATCACCAACAATCCGCTTCACGAGTCCAAAGTAACTGCTTGGAATTGGCTCCGCGGGCCATAGCCGAACAACCAAGTCCTTCATGGCTAGTTCGGCCGCCTGGTGCAGTTTGACCAGCTGCTTCAGCTGATCGATAAAGGGCACCGGATAGTTCGGCGCCAAATACTGTGACCAGAAATCCTTCTCCGCAGACTTCTTCTCCTCACTCCGGTAGAATTGGGCAGCATCTGATATGCTGCATGGTAGGTCCGCAAACACACCTGGAGAAACAAGAATTCAGCTTGTCGCTTAGAGCCCCCATTACTATGAAAAAATGGCCCTGAGTACATAAGGCCTTACCAGCCGCAACCTTCCGTGCCTCTTGAATGTCCTTCAGAGCACCTCAGGCTTCTTCCCGTGCATCCTCCGCGGCTTGGAGAGCTTGGGCAAGTTTGGATTCTTTCCCTGCTAAACTCTGCTCCAAGGCCTCACTTTTCTTCACAGCCTCCTGGAGCTCTCACTCAGCTTCAATGACCCTAGCCTCGTGTTTATCACGAAGAGCCTGCTCGGCGGTGGCCTTCTCGTTGGCTTTGGCCACATCCTTCTTCAGTGCCTCCATTTCGGCATTCGCCCCTGGAACATACAATACAAATATTTTCATCAGGCACAACTTCTAATTCATGCTCAACTTAGCAAACAGGTTTCGACATACCTTGCTTGTCCTCCAACTGCTTCTTCACGCGGCCAAGTTCCTCTTCGGCGCCTTCCAGACGCTGCTTTAGTCTGGACACCTCCGCACTATGAGCGGCGGTCGTCCCTGCAGACGCCTGTTTTCAAACAAAGTGATATACATCACTAACTGAGTCTCCTGCAAAACGGAAATTTGATCCCATGTCCGGCTCTCTCTATCTCTTCTCCGGACAGTGCATCAGGGGCTACTACTCATACTATGACAATCTTCTAGAGGTTCCTAAAAACATACCTCAAAGCCTTTTATAAGGCTAAGGCAGGATTCATTCAGCCCACTCTCAGCAGACTGAATCTTCTCAATAACCACACCCATGAGGGCGCGATGTTCATCGACGATGGATGCACTTTCTAGTGTTGTCGATAGACCGCCCGGCAATTCTACTTGGAAAGAGGTTGCTGGTGGAGCGGGCTGGCCTCCCTCCGTCAAGGGGGGCTTCTCGCCCAATCCTAGAGCTTTAAAGGCCTCCAGGACTGTGTCCGGCTGCGGGTCGAATCCAAGATCGCCCCCGCCGTCGACATTCATAGGAACCGCTGCTGCCATGTATCCGGCCCCAGAGATATGTCCTCCCTGGTCCAGGCCACGCTGAGACGACACCTCGGTGTCGTGCATAGGCTTCGGGGAAGGGGCCTCTTGAGGCGTCTCGCTCTCCAGGGCATTTGAGCTCAGCGAATCCTCCGAGGAGGACTGTTCGGCGCGAGACCTTGCTGGGCTGCACAAAAGAATGGCGACAGTCAAAACTACTACATCCTAATAACCCCGGGCGCGTATGCGTGTTTGGATTTTGTATACTTACGACTTTGCCAGGGGCTGGACCCTGGGATCCCACTCCGGGCTGCTATCAGCAGCCGTGGAGGATCCCTCAGGAAGGGAACCTTTCCCCCTCTTTGGCGATTCGGCCTCCAGGGATGAGGAAGCCGTCCTCTTCCCTCCCCCTGCGGGGGACTCGTCTTCTTCCTCCTCCTCTTCGTCTTCGGAGGATGGATGGTCGTTGGAGTCTTTGGATTTTGCGTCTGAAGCATCGTGATGACGGAGGCCACTCTGGGTCTTCTTGACCTTCTTGGGGGCCTCTTTCTTTGGCGCCCCGTAAGGCGCTGGGACCAGCATCTTCGTCACAAGAGGTCCGGCCGGTTCCTCCGGCAGTAGGGCAGGACAGTGTATCCGCTCCACCTTTTTCATCCACCCCTGGGATTATTGTAAAGCATGATAAAAGCGTCTCCCTCAGGACATGCCAGCTAAAACATGGATGGACAGAGCACGACAATGACTTACCAGACTTGGAGAGCGGGATAGTTGATACCCACGGTCCTCTGCGGAGTCCGGCCACGGTTTGCCGGACTTGAAGAGCACCTTCCAGATGTCCTTGTGGGAGGATCCATAGAGCTCTCGTAGGGTCTGGTGTTCGGTCGGGTCATATTCCCACAAATTGCAGGCTCGACTCTAGCAAGGGAGAACCAGGCGAACTAACATCACCTGGACTACGTTGACGAGTTTGACATCCTTGTAGACCACGCTCTGGACGCGCGTTTGGAGCATCGACAGCTTGCCGGATGAGGACCAGTTCAGGCCCTTCTCAGGCCAGAACGTGGGCCGCAGTGGGGCTCCGTATCTGAATTCGGGAGCAGCGGCCCACTTTTTGCCGTGCGGTTTGGTGATATAGAACCACTGCTGCTGCCACTCCTTGACGGAATCATTGAAGGCGCCCATCGACCATATGACCTTGGGCATCTTTCTCACCATGGCGCCGCTGCATTCAGCGTGCTCGCCTTTCACCACCTTGGGCTTTATGTTGAAGATTTTCAGCCATAAGCCAAAGTGGGGCGAAATACGGAGAAAGGCCTCACATGCGATGATGAATGTCGAGATGTTAAGGAAAGAATTGGGGAAAGATCATGAAAATCAATCCCGTAATAATGCATGATGCCGCGAACAAATGGGTGAAGGGGAAACTCAAGCCCACGGACAAAATGAGGAAGAAACACGACCCTCTCGTGGGGCCCCGGAGTGGGGACGATCTGTCCCGCCGGCGGAAGACGGTGGCCGATTTTATTGGCCAGGTACCTGGCCTCTCGGAGATTTTTGATGTCCCTCTCCCGAACGGTAGAGGCCATCCATTTACCTCCTACTCCAGATCCGGACATCTTTGGAGGACCTCTCTTCGGTGGAGAAGAAGAGTGCTTGGGCGCTAGGGCTCAAACAGAGGGGAATGAAATAGCGGAAGGCGTGGGTAAAAAGGAAGAGACCTTATCTCTTTATACAGGCGGTAAAAGTTTTTGCGCCTTCCCACTTGCCTGGTGGAACCCGCTCGTTCCCCACTCGCCGCAATTAGCGGTGCGGTTGGGCTACTCACACCCGTATTGATGAGAATCCCGTAATAAGGGGACGTGATCTCTGCTTCGGCAAGACGTGCAGAGGAGACCGCCTCGCAATATGCGTTGTGGCTGGTTGTGGGAAGACGGTTCGAAAGATGACCTGACCGTGGTGTTATGTCATGTTGTCTAAAGTTGCCCGCAGATTACATTCGTGAAATATCATTCTCTCTACGGTGGTATGTGAAGATCATCTTGCAGATCCGGACACGGTTTAAGTGTTCGGTAATTACTTTGGAGTATTCAAAGATGGAACCCGCCTTGCAATGTCGAAGACAAGACTGCATGCCGGACTCATCGTCATTGAAGCCTGGTTCAGGGGCTACTGAGGGAGTCCTGGATTAGGGGGTATCCGGACAGCCGGACTATATACTTTGGCTGGGCTGTTGGACCGTGAAGATACAAGACTCAAGACCTCGTCTCGTGTTCGAATGGGACTCTCCTTTGCGTGGAAGACAAGCTTGGCAATCCGGATATTATATTTCCTTCTTTGTAGCCGACTCCATGTAAACCCTAGCCCCCTCCAGTGTCTATATAAACCGGAGGGTTTAGTCCTTAGAGATGGAATCATAATCATCATAGGCTAGCTTCTAGGGTTTAGCCTCTATGATCTCGTGGTAGATCAACTCTTGTAACACTCATATCATCAATATCAATCAAGCAGGAAGTAGGGTTTTACCTCCATCGAGAGGGCCCGAACCTGGGTAAAACATCGTGTCCCTTGCCTCCTGTTACCATTAGCCTTAGACGCACAGATCGGGACCCTCTACCCGAGATCCGCCGGTTTTGACACCGACACCCACCCCCTAGGCACACCATGCAGGCTTGTGGGCACCACATGGACCCACTCACTTAGTGCCCAGGCTCACAGCCTTCTTCCACCTCAAGAAAAAAATCATCATGGCTTCCTATCCCGTGTCCTTGCTCATTTTTCGTGAAATATTTTATCGCGTTGCTCATAGCTCCATTTCTGAAATTGTTCGGAGGAATTGCTCCTTGGCATGTGACTTCTCCGATGATCCAATTAGTTTTTGTTCTAGTGGATTATGTTTTGCATATTTTTCTACAATTGGTGACCATGTATATGATCTTGCATGTTAAATTAGTTTATTTCTAAGTAGTTTTGATGCATGATATAACCTCTAGATACTTGTGGGACTAGTTGCTATCAATTTTGTTGAGTTTTATTCACTTCTTATTTGGGGACTAAAATATTCAGAAAATTTCAGAGAAAGAAAATGTTGAGGAGAGTGTTCTCCGAGGGTTCTTCAAGCAAGAGTTCCCCAAGACCTACTATCTGCGATCCCGATCTCGAGCCCCCTCGGGATGCCATTGTGAAATCTTGCGGATGGCCATCCAATGCCTTCATGATTAATGTCGGCATCAAGGAAGAATTTGATATGTACATACAAAATGTCAAGTTGACGGATTTCTTATCAAATAAGTGTCCGCAATACCATGATCTCACTGATTCCTTTGTGCGGAAATTCAAGTATGTATCTCACTGCTCTTCTCATGATGTCATTTTCAGTCTTCATAAAAATCCTACCACACGAGTGTTCGAGAAATTTGCATTGCTTGTAGAATTCCCTTTTGGGGTACTTGCCTCGAACCACATAAATTTCATTGTAATGAATTTCTCATGAGCATCATGCGAGGCAAAACTAGAGTAGTAACCCAAGCTAGAGTTGGAAGCATTCATTTTCCTTCTATTCATTATTTTGCTCTATTCATAGGAAGATGCATAACTGGTAAACATGACCTCTGTACTACATGTGCTCCTTACCTAAGTATTCTTAAAAGTGTTGTAATGAGAGATAGAAAATTTAATCTTGGGGCCATCATTGCATGTTGCATAAATAAAAACTCTTCTGATGGTGATCTTTATGGTGGGATTTACGCCACCCAGTTGGCGGCTTATCTTGGTATACCTATTAAGGAAAATGATCCTCAGTTGCCTACTAGTTATCTTGATTATGATGCTATGGTCCACCATCAGTTTCTCGAAAGGGAGGACCCGCCATTCTGGTACATGCTAATATTTGATATGAATCGTGTTATCAGTATTACTTTGCCTGCCCCAGCCTTCTTTAACTTTCAGGAAAACTGAGATACTATATACATGAGGAGGAGGCTGAGGCGTACAGGGCAGCAGAGGAGATTGTTCGTCAAAGTGAGGCCGCCCATCAGGCGGTGGCAGCTGTACTTGAGCATGACCCAAACTATCGCTATGATTTCTACTCACGCCAGCCGTGGCCATAGACCAAGTTAGGCTAAAAGCCTAAGCTTGGGGAAGTACGTATTCTCACCGATAGTACATTCATGTATCACACATTCATTCCAGTTGTAGGTGTTCATCATTTTCATTGTATATCCATGTTTCATTTTATTTTTCTTTCTTTTGTGTGTTTAAAAACTTTGAAAATCCAAAAATATTTCTCGCTTCTTTTTGGTTTTTCTTTCTTGTTTAGTTAGTTGGTACTATTAAAAGAAAACGCAAAAAGATTTCCCGTTTCTTCTTTTGTTGTTTGTTGGGAGTTCTTTGGTGTAAGTAGTTTTTCTCGCTTTTCGTTTTTCTTCTTTTGTCCGCTTTCTTAAAAAATAACTAAAAACTCCAAAAATATTTCAGTGTGTTTCTTTGATTTTTTTTCTTTTCTTTGAGTCATCATAAGGAGAAGACTATGCTAGAATTCTTGAGTGGCTCTCATATGCTTTGTTGTTAATCTAACGAAGAGCCAATATTACCTTGTCTTCTCCTTTGAATAAAGTGTTTGCAGATTTCAGCTTAGTCCATGACACACCCGCACTATTATTATTTCCACTCATTCAGTCGTGCAAGTGAAACAAAATATTGCGATTATTTCATGAAGTGATTGTGGTGAAGAAAAGCTGGTATGAACTCTTCTTGTTTTTCGTTTTTATAAATAATGTTTAACTTAGTAGGCCTGATTCTACATATTATGGGTAAACATGTTTGTGATGACAATTAGATATATTATAGTTCCTCATGCCATGCTTAAGTAGCTAGGAGTTGATAATGATTTATCTTGAGTGTCAACATGCATTAAAATGATTGTGATGTAGTATTTTAGGATGGTATCCTCCTTTGTAATTCAAGTGGCTTGACCTGGCACATGTTCACACATGTAGTTGATTCAAAACCAATCCAGCCTTCATGATATTTATGTTCAGGGTGTTTATATCCTACTCATGCTCATAGTCAATGTTAAATATTGGCAATGCATGATTATGATCATTGTAGCTCTCTAGTTGGTGGATTCTCAACCTATTTGCTAGCCTTCGCCTATACTAAGCAAGAATATTGTTTGTGCATCCAAAATCTTGAATCCCCAAAATTATGTTGAAGAGTTCACCATACCTACGTATATAAGGTATTACCCTGCCGTTCCAAGTAAATGTGTATGTGCCATCTCTAATCATTCAAATAAGCATATGTTTTATGTTCCTGTACCGCTCATGGAGCGATAAGGCAGTCAATATCTTCCATGCTAAGCGGGTAATTCTGATGATGGGTGTTTATTCACTTGTCATTCCATGAGAGAGGCTGGTAGTTGGGATGTCCAATCCCGCTAAACAAAAATAAAGAAAAATTTAATAAAGCAAACTCCCCTGGGAAAGATGATTGTTTGGAGGGCAGCCGTGAATTCGGCTAGCCATGGCTTGTGTTTGTATGGTTGAGGGGGAGTAAACTTTTCATTTCTGCACGGGAACCACCAATGATGTGTTTAGCATGGAAGATATTGGAATCCTTTGTCGTGACATTGATAGGAAGAGCAAAGCTTTCTAAATGTATTCATCTCTGTTTTAAGCTTTGAGCTCTAGCACTTCTACTAATCTCTGCTTCCCTCTGCAAAGGGCCTTTCTATTTACTTTCAAGTTATCTAATTTTATTGTTGAGTCATTGCCTTCTCATTCAAAGCACCAATTTGGAGAGCGCTATTGTCATTCTTAGTTTAACATGCATTCAGTCTAGTTAATGTTGGATATGAGCATGACTAGATATCTTCTACCCTGAATTACATTGTTTAGTCGTCGCTTGAACTTTGGAGGTGCTCTGCATTTATGTTTTGCGGTCTTAGGAAGGGCTAGCGAGATACCATGTTATCATATTATATCATGATTGTTTTGAAAAATTGTTGGCATCCGAGATGTATTATTATTGCTCGCTAGTTGATTATGTTATTGTCATTAGTAAATGTGAGACCTAAGTGTTATCATTCACATGGTTAGTTCATAATCTTTGCTAAAAACATGAATACTAGTTAAGCATATATATACAACAGAACAAAATAGTTTGTAAAAGTTTTTCTTTGTCACTTTCAGTTTATCAACTGAATTGTTTGAGGACAAGCAATGAGTTAAGCTCGGGGGAGTTGATACGTCTCAAACATATCTACTTTTCCAAACACTTATGCTCTTCTTTTGGACTCTAATTTGCATGATTTGAATGGAAGTAACCCAGACGGGCGTTCTTTTGAGTTGAACTACCTTGGTGTTATTTTTGTGCAGAAATAAAAGTTCTCGATTTTGGCTGCATACGAAGAATTTTTTTTGGAATATATAAAAAATACCGGCAAAAATATCTACCAGAGGGGGCCACCAGAGAGCCACACGCACCCTAGCACCCGTCCACCCACATACGAAATTATCAAAATAGCGAACACAAATCAACTAAACATGATGAACGTGACTAGACGACAATTCCCATGTGTCCTCGAGAACAATTTGCTTGCTATAAGAGAATGTTCTGACTTGTCCTTTGCTATAAAAAGGATTGGGCCACCCTGCTATACCTTGTTACCATTGCTACATGCTACGTGTTACAAATTATCTTACTACAAAACTATCTGTCACCGCCACTTTTAGTACTTGCAGAAAATACCTTGCTGAAAACCACTCGTCATTTCCTGCTGCTCCTTGTTGGGTTAGACACTCTTATTTATCGACAGGACTATGATTGATTCCCTATACTTGTGGGTCATCAAATGCCATCCAACACAAATATCCATCGCTGATCCAATGCCTACACTTTGCTCATATTGATCTTTGGTAAGTTACTACTGTTGCTGATGATGTTAAAATCACTACAAAACTGCTACTGTTACTGTTACTGTTACTACCAAAACTATCAAACTACTACACTACTAAACACTTTGCGGCGGAGAAACAACTTTCCAGGTGTGGTTGAATTGACAACTCAACCGCTAAAGCTTATAAATATTCTTGGGCTCCTCTTGTGTCGAATCAATAAATTGGGTCAAATACTACCCTTGAAGACTGTCACAATCCCCTATACTTGTGGGTTATCAAAACATGTACCTCGTTAGTCGTGCTACTCATGCAAGTCGCGCTCCACCGCCGGCCGTGACTCAGCCTCGCCCTCTCTGCCCACAATTGTGTCACCCTGGTTACATCATGGCCCATTAGGTCCAATCTGCTCTGCCCGCAAAGGCCGCCCCATCTTCTCCCGTGATGCACCGTTCTGTTCCGCCGCTGGTTGTCGCCTGCTCCTCCATGAGCTCGTCGACCACCACTGCTCCTCCTGTGGCCGCATCTCTCCTCAAGCGGTTACCTCTATGAGAGAGAGATAGATAGATAGAGAGAGAGAGAATGAAGATACCTGTTTGAGGAGGAAAACGAATGGTTTCATGTGGGGAGAGGCAAGTACGAAGCTTCCTGGAAATTTGTTCGAGCTCGCTGGTTTTGGTTAGCAATGACATGGACCAATAGCATGGAGGGGCTACGACCCAATCAAAAATGGGTGATCGAACAGTGCATCTGCCGACGTGGCATAGGCGAGGAGGTGCCATTGCCCCGCAACTTATTGTGTTTGATATATAGGATACCACACAATCATGAATACTCCTTTTGGTCCACCTCTCATTTTCATTAGAAAAGTTAATCGAGAAACTCTTAATGAAAGCAATTAAAAAAGTGACCAAAATATGTCCCACACAGCAATCGGAACATGCCCCCACATACTTCTACAATCCGGCCACATGAATATACATGAACATTGTTCATTTTAGTTTTAGTGCCGACCTGTATTCCAAGTTTCTTGACCTTGCTGCGGTCAGAAAAAGTACCTGACCAACTTCTTGAAGATGATGCACACCTTCTCCATCTTTCCAATGTAATGGACATCTTCTCTGCCAAATTTCCCGCCCCCTCAACCTTCTCTCTGAAGTTGTATGCTTTTACCTTTGCATAGATCAGATTCCCCTTCTCAGCCAACATGTACGTCTTCTCAACCTTCTTACATTCCACCACAAGCCACATGCCCTTATCCAAAATGAATGTATGTGCTTTCATCCCCTTCGCTGGCAGGTTGCACACTTTTCCTGCATCGTGACATTCCACCACAAGCAACACTCCCTTTTTCAACATGAATGAACATGCTTTCATTCCCTTCTCTATTAGGTTTTACACTTCTACTGCATTGTGACATTCCACCACCAGCATCTTGCATTTCACCAGCAACTCCACTCCTATGTGGCATATGGACCTCATACCTCCTTCCAATACATGCATCTGTATTTTTTTCTAACATATTGATTCTTACCTTTGTCTGCATTTTGATTGCTAAATACCTTGCCCCTTTCCTTGCACTCTCCACAACCATTGACCGCATTCTTGGAGTTTTCGGTACTTGAGGGGATGGCTCTATAGCTAAAGGAGGCTTGGTTGGTGACAATACTGCATTGCAGATGGGGGCGCTCGTTTCCTTGCAGGCCCGTCGCCGTCCAGGGCCATTTTAAACTAGTTGTGGACACGAGGCGTAGTAAAATGCATATTTTTATAATAAAATTTTATAGTTATTTAAACTAGTTGTATGGTGCTATAAATTTAATTCGTACAATTTTCTATTACTTGGCTAGTATAGTTAACAACATAATTTTTGCTTAATAATACTAATATCATTCTCTATTTGTTATGCAGTTTTAACATATGTCAATCAATTTACCTTTCTTAAATTTAAATTATATGATATAACAAAAAAATACAATGAATCAATTTTCCAAAATTGTATTAACTATGTGTGTGTGTGTGTGTGTGTATGTGTGTTTCATATATATTGATATCATTAAATATCATGAAAGAGATTTATAAAGCATACAATCCAACAAAAATATTATAGTGGTCCCTAGTGTATTATTAGGTAACCTTATATAAACTTCTAGGGTATGTCAAATGTGTCTTGCAATTTGCGTTCATTAATAAATTAACAACATGTGCATGATTTGTACTTGTACTTCGAATAGCACAAATATTGTAACCATCAAACAACATAAGAAATTGCAGACTACTTTTGCACACATATGATTTGATACTTTATATGCTCATTTGGAATGTTATGGTTTAGTTTGATGTGTACAAGAACTTCCACTAGTTTCTCAAATAAAAAATTGTGAATGAATTTAAACATAGAAATGTAGTTAACATATATTTTTTTGTGCAAATTGAGCCTAGCCCAGATGGTTAGGTTCCTTGTGGTGGAACCAACCTACCAGGGTGTCAATCCTACACCTAGCACTGGTGCTCATATTTTCCTGCATTTATTTCAGGATTTCCAGCAATGTTCGTTCAGCGAGGGGAGACATTTCGATTGACTATGAGGCGCCTGTGGTGACTTTGACAACCTCAAGATGATGTATCGGCTTAGCATCTCGAAGGTGCTCATAGGATAGAAATGTGTGTGTATGTTCATATATAAGGATGAGTGTTTGTAAGCATCTCTGATTGTACTGTGTTAAAAAAACATATATTTCAAATGTATGGCAATCAGTGAGAGACCACCAGCCAAATTAAATTCAGCTTCACCTATTAGATTGGTTTGTTCCCACATATTATACACTATGGGTGTGTTTAGTTTCCTCGATTGCACCTGTCTCACACCCACCATGCAATTTATGAATGTTTGGTATAATGCATGATGAATTGGGCCTAGCCCGACTAATGCAAAATGAGGCTCCCAGTCAGGCTGAGGGGAAATGCAAGTTTCGGCCGTTTCCCTGAGCCTGCATCTGCACAGCATCCAATCGGCTATGGTCTCTCTCCCAATCGGCTCACACCCTCTCATTTGTGTTGCTCTCCTTGCTTCTCTCCTTGCTTCTCTCCTATCTCGTGCGGCACTAGATCTCGCTGCCCCATCGCCTCTATGCACGTCGCCGACGCGCCTCCTCACTGTTGCGCAGTTAGACCTCTCCTCCCCTCCTCTCCCATCTGTCCCCATCCATTTGGAATCCCCTACATCCCCGTTTCTTTGCTACTTGTGTTGCTTCTTCTGCAGACGCAGATGGGTGAGCGGATGGATCGGCAGCCTCCTCCGGCCATGGACGAGAATGAAGGTGAGGTGAGGATAAGAGATGTTCGCCGAGCGTTGTGTGTGGATAGATCCCAATGCTCCTCATCCCAACGCCCCATTTGGATTAGAGATATATAAGCTGAGATCTGTCCCCAACTTCCTTTTCCCCTATGAAAACACTAATGCCCACACGTGTGGCAACATTGCAACTCGCCCACACGCCTGGATCACCATCCAGTTAAGTTTGCACGAATCTTGACACATCGAGGCAGTTTTTGCTTGCCACGTAGGACAAGGCCGGTGTGTGGGCGTTGGAGAGGTTTCCCACATGTCCCACAGCACGTGGTTGCCAGCTGCGCTGTGTGGGCGAACTAGTTTCTGCCCACACAGCCACCACCTAGTCTATGTGCGTGTGGGCGAACTGCTTTTCACCCACACGACCATCGTAAGTTGTTGGATGGAAACTGCAATTACGCGTACATGGCAACTAGGTAAACACACATGGCAACTATGATTCGTTTGCTAGACGGCAACTGCAGTTGCGCGTACGTGGCAATCAGGTAAACATACATGGCAACTGTGATTAACCACACGTGGCAACTAGGTAAACACACATGGCAACTATTGTTTGACCATATGTGACAAGTAGTTACACTACAAAAAAATACACTTCTGTGATGATACGCGTTTGTCACAGTAGGTCGCGTTTTTTGTCATGCATGTACATCCATGACGATTTTATGACATAATCAAGATAGTCATACCTGTGTTGTCATAAAAGTGTTCCATGACATTACCAAAATTATCATCATGAAAGTGTCCACTTCCATGACGATAAATCGCGCGTCACAGAAGTGCTTTTGTCAAGGGTGACCGACACGTGGCATCCAGCATAACGGAACGCCGTTAAGCTATCGGATCGGGTTTTGGATCCGATAACCCGTTAACAGCCCTGACCAATGGGGGTTTTCCACGTGTAAAATCATCATTGGATGGAAGAAACACATGTCGGCTCATCGTTGGGACAGATGTCATCCACTCATTGGATAGAAGGCGCATATGATACGTCGACACATGGCACGGCCCCAATAGAGGCCCATTCTTGTGAAAAGGCCGGCCCGTTTGACTTGGTCAAAAGGTGGCGGCCCGGCCCATGGAAAGCTTGTTAATGGTTTGTTCGCATATAGCCCATTTACAGCCCCCTAATCCAAGGCCCGTTACGCCCTATCCGAATTAGGCCCAGTAGCATCATCTGGGCCATCCAATATGATTCCAGCCTGTTTTCACTTCTGGCCCATGTATGGCCCATGACGTCTTTCGGCCCATATGAGGCCCTTTGTAACTCTTGGCCCATTAACGGCCCGTGGTGAAACTGGCCCGCAGTGAACAGTGTATCACTTTATACCCATTAACGGCCCGTGGTGAAACTGGCCCGTAATGAACAGTGTATCACTTTATACCCATTAACGGCCCGTTATTCCGTTGGGCCGTTTCCAGCCCATGTTATCTTTCGGCCTTCTCAGAGCCCATTTACTCTTGGGCTCATTTCCAGCATTCTTTTACTTATGGCCCGTTACTGTCATTTTCTGCTTGTGGGCTAAATTCAGCCCGAGGTTATAGTCGGCCCGTTTGTGGCCTGTTAATATGTTGGGCCGTTTTCATAGCGTCATCAAATACGGCCAATTAACGACGGCCCATTATGGTCGGCCCATGAACAGACAATTCCAACTCTAGCCCGTTTACGGCCATAATGCGTCTGTTATTGGCCCATGTTTGGCCAACCGATTATACGACCCGTACAAGGCCCATTGATGATACGACCCGTAGAAGGCCCATTGTGTATACGACACATAGAAGGCCCATTGTTTCTACGGCCCGTAGGAGGGAAATGGTAACTACAGTAAATATGAGCCCATGGTTATTGTGGCCTAGTTTTTAAAAATAGGTTATTGCGGTCACTAGCAAACCGCGGAAAAAGAACTGCACTGACTACAAGAAAAGAAATAAACAAGACAATGAGAAAATAAATAAGAAAGCAACTTACGCTAGGCTATCACGGCTATTACACATATTACATCCACTGGGCATCAAAGTTCGCCACCAGTGCAAATATAGGGAACACAGCAGCATAGAAACGCCGCAACAAAACAAATCCAGAACTGAAACCACTTCAGAAGAGCTCAAGAAACAATATCCTGGGTACCCATAATGCCGGCAAGATGCTTAGCAAGCTTATTAACTTTCTCTTGTTTGGCGCTTAAGTCCTCCAGCACTTGCTGTTGCACCAGAAAGTATGCATCTGAATTCTGCAGGGACTTCCTTAGTCCTTCGGCTTCCTGTCGCATAACATATGATCGATGTCTTTCAACTTGAAGTTGAGACTCAAGAAGCCGAATTGATTCAGGCAACGAGTTCGAAGAGCTGGTGCCAGCAGTAGTAGCCAGTAACTCGAACACTACATCAAGACAAGACTTTGGGGTTGTCTCAGTGTCTTCAATATAGTTTTTATCAGCTTTCTTGGAGACCAACAGGGATGTCTCACTATCTTGAACCTTATCTGCATTACTTCCTTTACCATTGCATAACAGGGTACTCTTCTTCAATATTTTATCCACGTTCTAAAAGAGAAACAAACAAACACATCACATGTTTACAATGTAGTATATGAAACTCATTTTGGTAAACCAGTTCAGTAGTAAGGTGGACAGGATAACAACATGAAACAAACATATATCTATGTAGTATGGTCACTGTATGGTCTATATCATTCTAGATTATGTTGCCAAATCAAGATAGATACAATTCGAATCATATCTATTTAAGACAAGGCAGCATAGACAGAATATAAGTGTGGGAAACTACACAGTGATAACAACACTTGTAATGTGCATGGCATGAGAACATAACTGTTTATTCAATTGAAACTGAAATCAACATAGAGCAAGTTACAAGAGCAAACAGCCAAACACGTTGAAGAAACAGGTTTAAAACATACCTGTTGCGCCATTGGAGTTTCAGTTGCATCCTTCAAATTTGAAATTAGTTGGTATGAGTAAATACAGTGATGCAAGAGCAAAGTAGTATGAACCATAGCTACGGAACCTAACCTGAGAACAATTCTTCTTCTGCTTTAAGCGTTGACTTGGGGCTCAGAGTGGTGGTCCTCGTGCTTTGGGAACTGCAGTTTCCTTACTAACTGCTCGTGTTTGGGTGCTATGTGGTGGAGACGGTGCTGTGTCAACGGGAACTGGGCGTCTATCTGCTGGGGTTGGGGTTAGAAGGGATGTAGCTGGTTCTCTATCCAACTGGGTAGGGGTACAATCTGCATGTGTGTGGGTTATGTGTGGTGGGGCTGGTTCTTGGGCAAGTACAATCGTGGTTCTATCTGCATCGACAGGTAGCACGATCTTTTCTGAAGACCATGTTTTTACTCCCACAGATACTGCCATCACTCCCTCCAATTGAAATGGCTGATAAACAAGAAAAGTAATTGAATGTACAGACATTGTAAGATAGACAGGTGCAATGGATAGTAGGGAAGAAAATAGGGCATGAAATAATTCACATTTATGTTGTCTAACCAAACAGAATAGCAGGACATAATTTCACATATATGATGGCTAATTAAACAGGATAGCATGACACAATTTCACATGTATGATGGCTAACTAAACAGGATAGAATGACATACTTCAAAATATGATGACTATGTAAACAGGATGACATGATATAACTATATGATGTGTCTATTAAAGTGGTTCGCATGCCATAAATCACAAACATGTCGTCGATGCAAACATGATGGCATGATATAATTCACAGATAGAATGACATAATTTAAAATATGATGACTATGTAAACAGGATGAGATGATATAACTATATTATGTCTTTAGAAAATGGGTTGGCATGCCATAATTCAGATACATGCTATCTATGTAAACATCATGGCATGACATAATTCAAATATATGATTTATATACTAAGGAAGTGAGCAGAGGGCAATCACATATATGATGTGTCAACTAGGGAGATGACATTCAATATTGTGTATATGATGTAAAAACTAAGCATTGCAATACAACATATGCATGATATGAGTAATATAACCCTGCCAAGTTTGAGCATACACCTCAGGGGGATAATAGGACTGGTCATCTGCCTCTGAATCCTCCTTTGAAGAGCTATGTGTAACCAGCAAGATATCTGCTTCAGCAGGTAGCATTGTCTGCTCTGAAGACCTTGTTTTCACTCCAGATTTCTCCATCACCAATTCAAATGGTTATGCACATGAAGAGCAGTTGAATATACAAACATTGTCGACAAAAGCAATGAGAAATACAAAAGGACGGCATGATATAATTCACATATATGACGCTTGCCTAAACAACATGGCATTGCATAATTCACATACATAATGCCTTGCAACAAGATAACATTGCATAATTCACATATATAATGTGTTGCAACAAGATGGCATTGCATAATTCACATATATGGTAATTAGACACTAAACAGGTGGCATTCACACAAAGCATGTCTAAACTAAGCAAATGACATAGCAATGCAAGATACCATACG
>NC_041389.1:472339244-472350180 GCF_002162155.2 Triticum dicoccoides | reverse complement strand
AGGAGGTATCGGTAACCAGCAAGACATGCGCTTCGTCAGATAGCATTGTCTGCTCTGAAGACCTTGTTTCCACTCTAGATTTTTCCATGACCGTGCCGAATGGCTGATGCACAGGAAGAGTAATTGAATGTACTAAAATTGTTGACAAATTTAACACATAATAAAAAAATGATGGCATGATATAATTCACATATAAGATGACTGGCTAACCAGGGTGGCATTGCAAAATTCACATATATGAGGCCTGGCTAAACAAGATGGCATTGCATGATTCACATATACGATAAAGAAACTAAACAGATGGCATTGACACAAAGCATGTCTAAACTAAGCACATGACATCTTTAATGTATACAGTAAGCAATGCAAAGCACCATATGCACGATATTACCAACATCAGCATGCCAAGTTAGAGTGAATACCTCATGGGGTAAATAGGAGTGGTCTTCTCCTTCTGAATCCCCCTCAGAACAGTTATCTTCCTCTTGATTACGATCCGAAATGGGTGGAGGGGGGCTGCCTTTCCGCCCACCATGGAACGACATCTCCATGAAATTTTATTGCATGCAAGGCTCGTCTCTTTTGCTCTACATGATCAGTTCCATTGTGTACAATAACTGGCATGCATAGGAATAAAACATAGTGAGATTATGTAAGGAGTGCATGCACAAATCCAGAGTGATGGTAGCAAACTGTGGATAGACCCAAAACCAATGATAGCAGGTAGATAATAGCTTTAGTTAAAAATACAGATAATGGCTCCATTAATGTTTGTTTGCACCCAACATGAAACTCATAGTAGACACCGGAGATTAACCAGATAGTAGATAGATAGTACTGATTGCTGCCCCAATATGTACCCCACAACCATTTAAAACTCAAGTTTCAGCATTAGTTTGGACCTGACTCGAAGTCTAATAGGTGAACATGACGATAATGTAGCATGTCATCATATTAAGCGACGCATAACGTAAGCAGACACGGAAGAGTGCGACCTCTCTTGCGGACCCATGTAGTCCTTGATACGTCTCCAACATATCTATAGTTTTTTATTGTTCCATGCTATTATATTACCCCTTTTGGATGTTTATGGGCTTTATTTTACACATTTATATCATTTTTGGGACTAACCTACTAACCGGAGGCCTAGCCCGTATTGCTGTTTTTTTTTGCCTATTTCAGTATTTCGAAGAAAAGGAATATCAAACGGAGTCCAAACAGAATGAAACCTTCGGGAGCGTGATTTTTGGAACGAACATGATCCAGAGGACTTGGAGTGCAAGTCAAGAAGCAGCCGAGGCCTCCACGAGATAGGAGGGCGCCCCCCCTATAGGGCGCGCCCCCTATCTCGTGGGCCCCTTGGGTGTCCACCAACGTACTTCTTCCTCCTATATAAGCCTACGTACCCCAAAAACATCGAGAGAGCAGACGAAACACAATTTCCACCACCGTAACCTTCTGTATCCGCGAGATCCCATCTTGGAGCCTTCGCCGACGCTTCGTCGGAGGGGGAATCGACCATGGAGGGCATCTACATCGACATCCTTGCCCCTCCGATGAGTTGTGAGTAGTTTACCATAGACCTACGGGATATTAGCTAGATGGCTTCTTCTCTCTTTTTGGATCTCAATACAATGTTCTCCCCCTCTCTTGTGGAGATCTATTCGATGTAAAATCTTTTTGCGGTGTGTTTGTCGAGATCCAATGAATTGTGGGTTTATGATCAAGTTTATCTATGAATAATATTTGAATCTTCTCTGAATTCTTTTATGTATGATTGAGTTATGTTTGCAAGTCTCTTCGAATTATCAGTTTGGTTTGGCCTACTAGATTGATCTTTCTTGCCATGGGAGAAGTGCTTAGCTTTGGGTTCAATCTTGCGGTGTCCTTACCCAGTGCCAGAAAGGGTTGCAACGCACGTATTGTATTGTTGCCATCGAGGATAACAAGATTGGGTTTATATCATATTGCTTGAGTTCATTCCTCTACATCATGTCATCTTGCTTAATGCGTTACTCTATTCTTATGAACTTAATACTCTAGATGCAGGCAGGAGTCGGTCGATTTGTGGAGTAATAGTAGTAGATGCAGGCAGGAGTCGGTCTACTTGTTGCGGATGTGATGCCTATATACATGATCATGCCTATATAATCTCATAATTATTCGCTTTTCTATCAATTTCTCGACAGTAATTTGTTCACCCACCGTAATACCTATGCTATCTTGAGAGAAGCCACTAGTGAAACCTATGGCCCCCGGGTCTATCTCTTATCATATTTGCTTCCAATCTACTTTTATTTGCATCTTTACTTTTTGCATCTATATTATAAAATACCAAAAATATATTTATCTTATCTTACTATCTTTATTAGATCTCACTTTTGCAAGTGTCCGTGAAGGGATTGACAACCCCTTTATTGGGTTGGTTGCGAGTTCTTTGTTTGTTTGTGTAGGTGCATGGGACTTTTGAGGAGCCTCCTACTGGATTGATACCTTGGTTCTCAAAAACTGAGGGAAATACTTACGCTACTATTGCTGCATCACCCTCTCCTCTTTGAGGAAAACCAACGCAAGCTCAAGACATAGCAAGAAGGATTTCTGGCGCCGTTGCCGGGGAGGTCTTCGCTCAAGTCAAGACATACCAAGTACCCATCACAAACCCATCTCCCTCGCATTTACATTATTTGCCATTTGCCTCTTGTTTTCCTCTTCCCCGCTTCACCCTTGCCGTTTTATTTGCCCTCTCTTTCCCAATCTCCTCCTCTCTTTTCGCTTGCCTTTTTCTGCTTGCTTGTGTGTTTGATTACTTGTTGCCATGGCGCAAGATAATACCAAATTGTGTGATTTCTCGAATACCAATAATAATGATTTCCTTAGTACTCCGATTGCTCCTCTTAATGATGTTGAGTCTTGTGAAAGCAATACTGCTTTGCTGAATCTTGTTATGAAAGATCAATTCGCCGGCCTTCCTAGTGAAGACGTCGCTACTCATCTAAAAAACTTTGTTGATTTGTGTGATATGCAAAAGAAGAAAGATACAGATAACAATATTGTCAAATTGAAGTTATTTCCGTTTTCACTTAGAGATCGTGCTAAAGTTTGGTTTTCATCTTTGCCTAAAAATAGTATTGATTCTTGGAACAAGTGCAAAGATGCTTTTATCTCTAAGTATTTTCCTCCCGCTAAGATTATCACTCTTAGGAATGATATTATGAATTTTAAACAACTTGATCATGAGCATGTTTCCCAATCTTGGGAAAGAATGAAATTGATGCTTCGCAATTGCCCTACTCATGGTTTGAATTTATGGATGATCATACAAAATTTTTATGCCAGTTTGAACTTTGCTTCTAGAAATCTCTTAGATTCGGCCGCGGGAGGCACGTTTATGGAAATCACGTTAGGAGATGCTACAAAACTTCTTGATAATATTATGGCTAATTATTCTCAATGGCACACCGAAAGATCTTCTAGTAAAAAAGTGCATGCTATAGAAGAAATTAATGTTTTGAGTGGAAAGATGGATATTATGAAATTATTTGCTACTAAAAACACTCCTCTTGATCCCAATGATATGCCTTTGTCTTCTTTGATTGAGAATAATAATGAATCTATGGATGTGAATTTTGTTGGTAGGAATAGTTTTGGAAACAATGCTTATAGAGGAAACTTTAATGCTAGACTGTTCCCTAGTAATTCCTCTAATAATTATGGAAATTCCTACAATAATTCTTATGGTTTTTAATAAGATGCCCTCTGATTTTGAGAATAGTCTAAAAGAACTTATAATTTCTCAAAAGAATTTTAATGCTTTGCTTGAAGAAAAATTGCTCAAAGTTGATGATTTGGCTAGGAACGTTGATAGACTTTTGCTTGATGTTGATTCTCTTAAACTTAGATCTTCTCCTCCTAAGCATGATATCAATGAGTCTCTCAAAGTAATGAGAATTTCCATTGACGAGTGCAAGGAAAGAACCGCTAGATTGCATGCTAAAAAAGATAGCTTTATAAAGGCGTGTTCTTCTAGTTTCCATGAAAATAATGATGAGGATCTTAAAGTTATTGATGCGTCTCCTATTAGATCTATGTTTTGCAATATGAATTTTGATAATCATGGGACTGATGATGAATCAACTTTGCCTAGAAGGCGTCCCAAGAATTCGGAGTTTTTAGATATTGATGCTAAATTTGGTAAAAGTGAGATTGGAGAGGTCACAATTTTAAAAAGCATTGAACCCACTATCTCGGATTTCAAGGAATTTGATTATGATAATTGTTCTTTAGAAGGTTGTATTTCCTTGTTGCAATCCGTTGTTAATTCTCCTCATGCTTATAGTCAAAACAAAGCTTTTACCAAACATATTGTTGATGCCTTGATGAAATCTTTTGATGAAAAACTTAATTTGGAAGTTTCTATACCTAGAAAACTTAATGATGAGTGGGAACCTACTATAAAGATTAGAATTAAAGATCATGAGTGTTTTGCTTTGTGTGATTTGGGTGCTAGTGTTTCCATGATTCCGAAAACTTTATGTGATATTCTAGGTTTCCATGATCTTGATGATTGCTCTTTAAATTTGCACCTTGCGGATTCCACCATTAAAAAGCCAATGGGAAGGATCAATGATGTTCTCATTGTTGCAAATAGAAATTTGGTGCCCATGAATTTTGTCATTCTTGATATAGATTGCAATCTTTCTTGCCCTATATTCTTGGTAGACCTTTCCTTAGAACGATTGGCGCGATTATTGATATGAAGGAAGGGAATATTAGATTCCAATTTCCATTAAAGAAAGGCATGGAGCACTTTCCAAGAAAGAAAGTCAAATTACCTTATGAATCTATCATGCGGGCTAGTTATGAATTTAGTGCCAAAGATGGCACCCGTTAGATCTATCTTTGCTTTTATGCCTAGCTAGGGGCGTTAAACGATAGTGCTAGTTGGGAGGCAACCCAATTTTCTTTGTGTTTTTTTGTTTTTGCTCCTGTTTAGTAATAAATCTTGCATCTACCTTCTGTTTAGATGTGTTTTCATCTTTTAATTAGTGTTCATGCCAAGTAGAACCTATAGGATAACCTATGATGATAGTTGATTTGATTCTGCTGAAAAACTGAAACTTTGCACGCACGAATATAATTTTGTTAAATCACAAAAATGTGCTTTTGCGTTGATTCGTTTTGATGCTGATCAATAAACAAATTGTCCAGGACTTCCTATTTTGGTAGGATTTTTAAAGTTCCAGAAGTTTGAGTTAGTTACAGATTGCTACAGACTATTATGTTTTTGACAGATTCTGTTTTTCGTGTGTTGTTTGCTTATTTCGATGCATCTATGGTTAGTAAAATAGTTTATAAACCATAGGGAAGTTGGAATACAGTAGGTTTAAAACCAAAATAAATAAATAATGAGTTCATTACAGTACCTTATGTGGTGGTTTTGTTTTCTTTCACTAATGGAGCTTATAAGATTTCCTGTTGAGTTTTGTGTTGTGAAGTTTTCAAGTTTTGGGTAAAGCTTTTATGGACTATGGAATAAAGGGTGGAAAGAGCCTAAGCTTGGGGATGCCCAAGGCAGCCCAAGATATTCAAGGATAGCCAAAAGCCTAAGCTTGGGGATGCCCCGGGAAGGCATCCCCTCTTTCTTCTTCATTCATTTGTAACTTTACTTGGAGCTATATTTTATTCGCCACATGATATGTGTTTTGCTTGGAGCGTCGTGCATTATATTAGTCTTTGCTTTTTAGTTTACCACAATCATCCTTGTTGTACACACCTTTTGGGAGAAGCCTACTTGATTAGAATTTGCTAGAATACTCTATGTGCTTCACTTATATCTTTTGAGCTTGATAGTTTTTGCTCTAGTGGTTCACTTATATCTTTTAGAGCACGGTGGTGTCTTAATTTTGAAGAAATTTATAGTATCTCATGCTTCACTTATATCTTTTTGAGAGTCTTTTAGAATAGCATGGTATTTGCTATGGTTTTAAAGTTGGTCCTATAATGATGAGCATCCAAGTTGGGTATAATAAAAACTATCATAGAAAAAGAATTGGATGTTATGATCAATCTGATGCTTGATAATTCTTTTGAGATATGGAGGTAGTAATATTAAAGTCATGCTAGTTGGGTGATTATGAATTTAAAGAATGCTTGTGTTGAAGTTTGTGATTCCCGTAGCATGCACGTATGGTGAACCGCTTTGTGATGAAGTTGGAGCACAGTTTTATTTATTGATTGTCTTCCTTATGAGTGGCGGTCGGGGACGAGCGATGGTATTTTCCTACCAATCTATCCCCCTAGGAGCATGCGCGTAGTGCTTTGGTTTTTGATGACTTCTAGATTTTTGCAAGAAGTACATGAGTTCTTTTGACTAATGTTGAGTCCATGGATTATACGCACCCTTTCACCCTTCCATCATTGCTAGCCTCTCTTGTGCCGCGCAACTTTCTCCGGTGCCATACACCCACCATTACATTCCTCAAAACAGCCACCATACCTACCTATTATGGCATTTCCATAGCCATTCCGAGATATATTGCCATGCGACTTTCCACCGTTTCGTTCATATGACACGCATTACTTTTGTCATATTGCTTTTGCATGATCATGTAGTTGACATCATAATTGTGGCAAGGCCACCTTCATAATCTTCATACATGTCTCTCTTGATTCATTGCATATCCCGGTACACCACCGGAGGCATTCATATAGAGTCATATCTTGTTCTAGCTTTGAGTTGTAATTCTTGAGTTGTAAATCCATAAAAGTGTGATGATCTTCATTATTAGAGCATTGTCCCAGTGAGGAAAGGATGATGAAGACTGTGATTCCCCCACAAGTCGGGATGAGACTTCGGACTTTACAAAAAGAAAAAAAGAAAAAAAAGGAGAGAAAGGCCAAAAAAAGAAGGCCAAAGAAAAAAAAGAAAAAAAGGGAGAGAAAAAAATAATAAAATGAGAGAAAAAGAGAGAAGGGACAATGCTACTATCTCTTTTTCCACACTTGTGCTTCAAAATAGCACCATGATCTTCTTGATAGAGAGTCTCATATGTTGTCACTTTCATATAGTAGTGGGAATTTTTCACTATAGAACTTGGCTTGTATATTCCAATGATGGGCTTCCTCAAAGTGCCCTAGGTCTTCGTGAGCAAGCAAGTTGGATGCACACCCACTTAGTTTCTTTTGTTGAGCTTTCATATATTTATAGCTCTAGTGCATCCGTTGCATGGCAATCCCTACTCACTCACATTGATATCTATTAATGGGAATCTCCATAGCCCGTTGATACGCCTAGTTGATGTGAGATTATCTTCTCCTTTTTTGTCTTCTCCACAACCACCATTCTATTCCACATTTAGTGCTATGTCCATGGCTCACGCTCATGTATTGCGTGAAAGTTGAAAAAGTTTGAGATTATTAAAGTATGAAACAATTGCTTGGCTTGTCATCGGGGTTGTGCATGATTAAATACTTTGTATGATGAAGATAGAGCAACAACAAGACTATATGATTTTGTAGGGATAACTTTCCTTGGCCATGTTATTTTGAGAAGACATTATTACTTTGATTAGTATGCTTGAAGTATCACCATTTTCATGTAAATATGAACTTTTATTTTGTATCATTTGGATCTGAACATTCATGCCACAGTAAAGAAAATTACATTGAGAATTATGCTAGGTAGCATTCCACATCAAAAATTCTCTTTTTATCATTTACCTACTCGAGGACGAGCAGGAATTAAGCTTGGGGATGCTTGATACGTCTCCAACGTATCTATAATTTTTGATTGTTCCATGCTATTATATTACCCCTTTTGGATGTTTATGGGCTTTATTTTACACATTTATATCAATTTTCGGGACTAACCTACTAACCGGAGGCCCAGCCCGTATTGCTGTTTTTTTGCCTATTTCAGTATTTTGAAGAAAAGGAATATCAAACGGAGTCCAAACGGAATGAAACCTTCGGGAGCGTGATTTTTGGAACGAACGTGATCCAGAGGACTTGGAGTGCAAGTCAAGAAGCAGCTGAGGCCTCCACGAGATAGGAGGGCGCCCCCCCTATAGGGCGCGCCCCCCTATAGGTCGCACCCCCTATCTTGTGGGCCCCTCGGGCGTCCACCGACATACTTCTTCCTCCTATATAAGCCTGCGTACCCCGAAAACATCCAGGGAGCAGACGAAACACAATTTCCACCACCGTAACCTTCTGTATCCATGAGATGCCATCTTGGAGCCTTCGCCGGCGCTTCGCCGGAGGGGGAATCGACCACGGAGGGCTTCTACGTCAACATCCTTGCCCCTCCGATGAGTTGTGAGTAGTTTACCACAGACCTACGGGATATTAGCTAGATGGCTTCTTCTCTCTTTTTGGGTCTCAATACAATGTTCTCCCCCTCTCTTGTGGAGATCTATTCGATGTAAACTCTTTTTGCGGTGTGTTTGTTGAGATCCAATGAATTGAGGGTTTATGATCAAGTTTATCTATGAATAATATTTGAATCTTCTCTGAACTCTTTTATGTATGATTGAGTTATCTTTGCAAGTCTCTTCAAATTATCAGTTTGGTTTGGCCTACTAGATTGATCTTTCTTGCCATGGGAGAAGTGCTTAGCTTTGGGTTCAATCTTGCGGTGTCCTTACCAAGTGCCAGAAAGGGTTGCAAGGCACGTTTTATATTGTTGCCATCGAGGATAACAAGATTGGGTTTATATCATATTGCTTGAGTTCATCCCTCTACATCATGTCATCTTGCTTAATGCGTTACTCTATTCTTATGAACTTAATACTCTAGATGCAGGCAGGAGTCGGTCGATGTGTGGAGTAATAGTAGTAGATGCAGGCAGGAGTCGGTCTACTTGTTGCGGATGTGATGCCTATATACATGATCATGCCTAGATAATCTCATAATTATTTGCTTTTCTATCAATTGCTCGACAGTAATTTGTTCACCCACCGTAATACCTATGCTATCTTGAGAGAAGCCAATAGTGAAACCTATGGCCCCCGGGTCTATCTCTTATCATATTTGCTTCCAATCTACTTTTATTTGCATCTTTACTTTTTGCATCTATATTATAAAATACCAAAAATATATTTATCTTATCTTACTATCTTTATTAGATCTCACTTTCGCAAGTGGCCGTGAAGGGATTGACAACCCCTTTATTGCGTTGGTTGCGAGTTCTTTGTTTGTTTGTGTAGGTGCGTGGGACTTTTGAGGAGCCAACTACTGGATTGATACCTTGGTTCTCAAAAACCGAGGGAAATACTTACGCTACTATTGCTGCATCACCCTCTCCCCTTCGAGGAAAACCAACGCAAGCTCAAGACGTAGCAGTCCTCAAGGTCATCTGCTCAGTTGATGATGGTAATGCAGGTGTCATGGCTGCCGGCGGTAGGGAATAAGATCTGAGGCGGCGAAAGACAGTCTGGAGAGCGGATCCCTGCTGTGGTGAACCCTTCCATCGTTGGAGCTGCTGAGCTGGGGTGGAACACAGCGCCGCAGGAGCCGGACAAACCACACAAGGTTTTCTTTGACACATATCTGTAACAGAAGTAATTGAGTAAGGGCTTGTTTGAATTTGAGGATTCTAACAATGCAGGGATAGTAAATAGACAGGAATAGGATAGGAATGCACGTGCAAAACAGAGAATTTAAAAACACGGGATTTCTGCTAATCTGGGTGTTTGATTCACAACAATTGGAAGATCACAGGATGCAAAAAAGCATGGTGAGATTAAGTCAAACCACAAGAAAATGTGCGGTTATAATGCTATTATGCTACTATCTCTTAGTCTTGTGCTTGATGAATAGGAATATGAAAAGGAGGACAAGTGGAAATTAGAATTCCTACGGTTTTTCTTTCAAGGAGACACTAAAGGAACAAATCCCATAGTTTTCCTTTGCTCCATTCCTTTGCACCAAATTCATGAAAAGTAGTACCATAGGAAACTTTCCAATTCCTATGTTTTTCATTCACTTTTCCTTTCAAGCACTGGCGATTCTAGTAGGCAGGCTTGAGCAAGGAAAATCCTACACTAAAAAAATGTTTTTGTGCTAATTCTATTACTTTGGGCCCAGGCCACTGCCATACTAGCTCAACTCCCAGGCCCATCGACAAATGCACAGCTCAAACACGCAGAGATAAATAATGATAGCGTTCAAGAGAGTCCATCACCGATAGCTAAGTTGCCTGGTACCTCACTGCTTGTCATATAGTAGGATAAAATAATCGTATTTCCCATTACTACGAGTGCTCAGTGGACAATATATATAACATGTAGAGTAAAAAAGAGATGCAACAAGTGTACAACCTCTTTGGCGAAGCCATGTTGATCTCAGCGTGATTGGGTTAGCCGGTGAGGATGCTCCGGCTGACTTGGCTGTCGAAGGAGGGGAAGAAGATCTTAGGCATCTGGAGATGGAGCTCGAGGTACTGCTCCGCTGTGATGGAGGGTTTCGTTGTTGGAGCAGCTCCGGTGAGTTGTACGACGCCGAGGCTGAAGCACGACAAGAGAGACAACGTTAACCTGAGGGGAATTCTAATAGCATCTCCAATACATGACGTAAAATACATAACCACAAAGTGCTAGATGTAAAATACATCAGCCGCTCATCTCTCAACTTAACTGTTGAAACTGAATTTAACTGTCGAGACTGAACTTAACCGTCGAAACTGAATTTTGTTGTCGAAACTGAATTTTGCTGTCGAAACTGAACGCACTAGCAAGGTGAGGCTACACGTTGGTCGACTGACTTTTTCATCCCTGGTCAGTCGATTTTGCAGCCATTCGATACGAAATCAAGGGCCTGCGATTCATCTTCAACCTCCACCCCCTGAGCCGCCAGCCACCACCGGCCAAACAGCAGCCCCCCACCGCCCGCGGCCGGCGGTGCACCGCCCCGCCCGCCCCGAAAACACTCCACACCG